>NC_056739.1:538226438-538428938 GCF_019279795.1 Protopterus annectens
ATATATATATATATATATATATATATATATATATATATATATATATATATATATATATATGTATATATATATATATATCTGGCTATATATATATATATATATATATATATAACTATATGTATAAAGAGAGAGAGAAAGAGACATATGAAATGAGTCTTCTCAGGATGACAAATTATACTAAAATATCACTGAGTCCTCAGCAATCCACAGGGATCCCTCTCAAAACAAACTGACTCAATCTTGAAAGGTCATTAAACTACCAACAACAGAAATGCATCTTTCAAAAAAGTAAATTAACACCAAATTGTACTTAAAAAAGGAAATAAAACAAATCAAAACTATATTTGTTACTCAAATGTAACACACCATCAATAAAACCAGCAAAATCTCACATTTAAGAACATTTTACTTTATTTTATATCTGTTTACTGAGTAGTACATTAATCACAAATGACCATTTGCAGGTACTGCCGGGATAAAATAGTTCACAAAGTAAAAGTGTAACAGAGAGGCAATAAGGTGTACATATCAAAAAAAGAACAGAAAGTAAACTATATAACAAAAAATGTACAGTACAGATTAATAGATGTAGCAACAATTATGAGAGAAATGTGCATTTTACAATTTTACATGATAGTATTTTAGGTTTACTTCATGGTGGGAGTGGTGTAGGGGAGTGGAAGTTAAGAGATGTTAGTAGTTGGGAGAAAGTAAGGCTAGAGATTGAGAGTGATGTGGGTTGCTGTATGGGAAGTGCAGTTTCATTTGTTGTGGAGGAATTTATTAAGTTCTGGTCTGAAGGTGGGGAATTCTTACCTGATTAGGAACAGTAAGGGGCTTTCACAGTGGTGAAAAATAACTTTATGGCAGCGAAAGCATAAATGCCACAAACAAGAAATGAAGCATGCAGGTATAGAAAGGGACACAAAGTGAATAAATTTTGCACGCAGAAAAAAAACCCGAAAGCAAAACAAAAAAACAGTCTACATAGCATAAACTCCACAAACAGGAAATGAAGCAGGAAATGACATGTGAAGTGAATAAATTATGCATGCAGTGAAGATCAACAGTCTTCATATAAACAGACAGCAGAAAGTCAATCACAATAACTTAAAATTAACATGTAAATGTACAATACACAAAAGTAAAACTGATTGAATGGAAATGTATTTATTTATTTATTTGCAGTTTGTTTACCAGGTCCTCTGGACCTCAAGGAGCCCATATTCAATTGAGTCCTGGGGAGAAAAGCTCCAGAAAAATACAAATACATAGTACAGAAAAAGTACAAATCATTAGTACACATTTCTAATAAACATTACAGTGATGATAAAGAACAAATCAATGCAATTCTGAATTACAAGAATTGCATCAGATTTTTTTTTTCTATTGTAGCATAAGGTAATTATTAGTTGTTGGTCATATACATCCCTAGTGGTAGAGAAACTAAGGAGATAGAGGTAGGCACAAGAGTATGAAAGTGTGGGAAGACAGTGTAGTCAGGATTAGGTAGGATGGGAGCAAGAGCATTTCCATTGTGAAGTAAGGTGTGAGTGCAGTGAGTGCATATTAAAAGAGTAGTGAACACAAAACACACAAAGAAAATTACTTCAGCATGGCAACAAGGATAATGTCAGCCAAATCTGTTTAAGAAAATATACTAAAAGGGATTCATAGAGAAGCTGCTCAATGTGCTGATGATATGGGTTTTGGCCATGTACAGGGAGAGGGTGATTTTGTGACATCTGCCCAATGAGACTACAGAATCAGAAATCACATGATATACAGTTCTTGCAATCAAGTGCATAATTACATGTTAATGAGAATCCCCATGCAGATGAGCAATAACAAAATATGCAAATTCGGGACACTAAGATGATGGAGTGAATCAGAGATTTATAAAATGGCAATGCTATGCATCAGTGCTCATACAGCTTAAATGACATAATTTGTCGAGTACACGATGGGAGATATGTTATGCATAGCAACATAAGTAGCTTAACAGCATGTGAGTAACTGCCATTGGAGGCATTGCTGGCAGTGCTGCACATCATGGCTTCCTGCTCCAGTGAACCTGATAAAGGCAGAGACTCTAGTATCACTATATGACAGAGCAGCACATAATCAGTCGATTTAGAATTGATAGATACAATACTGGATCTTGTCAAACTGTATCATCAAGAGCCAAGTCAAAGGTTTTGTGTGGTATGCCCATTCCTGTGTGCAAAAAGGTATGTGTAGGATTGACTATCCTTGGTACAAGGATCATCCAGTGAGCTACAGTGGACATATTAGGTATATCACAGGTGTCTGCCTCAAGAATACTTAACTAGTTTTTAACATCATACCACAACATGTGGAGAAGCATATCTGTTTGCCAAAGACACCAGAGAAGATAACCAACACCATACATGCATTTTACAAGATTGCATGTTTTCTTGCAATCCTGGGCACCATAAATTACACACGTAATTAATGTCCCTCCTCCAGAGGGATCTAACAACACAAACATTAAGGTTATCACTCTTTGAACTGATGTATTATCCGTAATGTCCAGGGTATTATCTATAATATATCTGTATATTACCCAGGCATTTCATATGACACATACACACCCACACACATTTTCCATGTTCTGACCTATACCAACAGTTACTATGAAAGGAATTCCCTTGAGGTCACCTAGTGAATAGATGCATACACATAGCAGAGAGAATGGCCTATGCCTAATTGCAGCTTGCATGCTAGGTGCAGGTCATGTGTCACATAACATAGTCATAGTATAACAAGAATTATTGAGGTAAGATTCTTTGGACTTCTAAAGGGTAAATTATGTAGTTTAGACACCTCCAATGTGACATTACAATGTAGTCAAGATATATATTGTGTATTCAAAAAGTGATCTCAGGATGAACACAGGATAGCAGCAGATTTATTCAGCTCCACCAATTTCATTACACTGACAGGAATTAATTACTTTTATATAGTTCTTGAACTATATCTAAAAAAGAAAGGAAATCTTAACAATATTCCTGTCAGAAATCACTGTGGAAATTTTCCTGTCAGTTTATCAGTCTGAAATGAGTTCCAGTAAGACAAATTCTCAAGACTCCAGCATCAAGAAAGAACTTCAGTCTCTGATAATTATAATCCAGCAACTTACTGATAAAATGGATAAAATGGATACTAAAATAGACACCTTCATAGAAAAAATACAAAACAAATAGACCTGTTACATACAGACCTGCAACAACAGAAGATCCAGATGACAGGCATAGAAGAAGCTGTGAATGACATGGAAAATAGAATCCAAGAAGAGGAAATCAACATTGAGTTTCTGCTGAAACAAAATACACATTTACAAACAAAGCTGGATGACCTGGAAAATAGAAAATATCCTAGATCAGTTATAGTTAGATTTCTATCATCTTTGATAAAGAGATGGTTCTTTGACAATGACTATTCTTCCATGGTAATAGCTAAAAGAAATGTTACTGTTTGTCAAAGAAAAAGGATTTTGGATAAAATAGAAGAAATGGAATGGGCTAGTTCTTCATTAAAATGATTTGTTATATGTTTTTTCTCTCTCATCATTTTAGTTCATTATTAATCTTTTGAATATAGTTCCTGCATTTCAAATATTTTGGAAAAGATTTAATCAAAGTTATTCTCTATGTGCAAAGAAATGTTTTGTTTCATAACCAGTCAAAATACCTGAAGATTTAATGGCAAGCTGTGATTCAATTTGAGGTTAGTAATTTGATACATTTTTATCTTTACCTTTTTTTTCCTTCTCCTTTTATTATTTTCTTTGTTTAAACAATGACATTCTATTTAGATTATGTAGTGGGTAAAGGGTGGGGAGGGCAGGGAGAGAACAGTAATGAAAATATCATTAATAGAATAATAACATATGTATTCCTTTTTATAAGTTCTTCAAATGCTATTTCTAATTATACTTTCTTGATTATACTAATAATAATCAGAACTAAATAAGAGTAAATAATATGTTTTATTTTTAACTCTATTAATATAAACATTCCATTGTATATACTTATTAATATATAGAAATGCTGAATAATAGGATTTGTATGAAAATTGAGTTGGGAGAAGAATGTTGAGTTTTATTGCTTGTTGGTTACATATGGGGCTGTAATGATCTGTGGAATACATTGTGAAGGTTTTGTCATGTTTAGATGCATTTACACTGCTAAATGAATGTTTGTCACTAGTTTTAATAAGTTTCCCAAAATGTTAAGAGAGACAATCTGAGATGTGGGCTGTCTCATGCACAGTGTTCAGAATTCTCACAGAAGAAACTGAAAGCAGTAGTATAAACTCTTGACATAGTTATAAATGATGTAGTTTCTTGTAGTAAGTAAATGTTTATTTTTAAAGGCATAAAAAAATCTACTTAACAGCAGCATAATAATCTGTGTTAAAAAATTTGTGTTCCAAACATATACTACTATAACAAATCTGGTTACTAAAATGTGTTTTGCTGCATTAATTTATTCTAGGGACAGCAAGTAGGATAGTGCTCAACAAAGACACAACTCAGTGAGATCAGATATATATATATATATGTGTGTGTGTGTGTGTGTGTGTGTGTGTGTGTGTGTGTGTGTGTGTGTGTGTGTGTGTGTGTGTGTGTGTGTGTGTATGTGTGTGTGTGTGTGTGTGTGTTGATGGCTTTTTTAATATAATGCAAGTGTCTGAGAGAATCTGCATAACTATATAATATTTATAATAATATACATTTATATGAATACACATTCTATTGACAAAATGAATGTTTGTCACAAGTTTTAATAAGTTTCCTGCCAAAATGTTAAGGAGACACACCACAGATTCAGGAAAAATACTCTATTCATAAAATATGTCAGTTATAATGAGTTTAAATGATGTAGTTTCTTGTAGTAAGTAAATGTCTTATTTTAGAAGGCATAGAAAATGAAACATTTATTTAAATGCAAACACATACTTTATTATAATTCATTTAATTCATCTGATTGACAAGCATAAACAATTTTATAATTCTATTCTGGAAGAAATGTCATGTGATATATTTTAAAGCAGTAGGTTAGCATGATTGTAAAATCTAAGCAGACAGATTTATTCTAGGGACAATATATATATATATATATATATATATATATATGTGTGTGTGTGTGTGTGTGTGTGTGTGTGTGTGTGTGTGTGTTTCAACTCAGGCTGGGATAAGGTTTAATCTCTTAATTATTTTATACATTAATTTACACAAGGCCAATCTAGTCTTCCTGCAAAAAACCCATCTCTGAAAAAAAAATTGATAAAACTAGCCAATAAATAAGTACAGTATTGGTTACACTCAGAAAAAAAGAGTGGGCTATTTTATGGAATAAAAAGTATGCTGATGGTAACAGATTTAATTTAATCCAAAATAATTTCATGTCTATCTCTGATCAATACTCAATTGTTTTGAATTCATGATAAAAAATAATTAATGTTCAGAGATCAAAGGATAAAGATACCTTAATACTTAAAAAAGACTATAAAGAATATATACTTTCAGAAGTACAACATTTTCTTTTTCACATAAATAATACTGAAGTTCCATTGTCTATGTTTGGGATGCCTTTAAAATCATCTATATGGACAAAGTATCAGATGGTATAATAATAAAAAAAAAGGGGATAAAGGAAAAGAAATTGTTGAAAGTTCAAATTAATTAGACTAACTCAAATAAAATAATAAATAAAATATTATGGAAATAAACAAACTAAATGAGAAATACAAAAAAATTTTTAACCAAAGTTTAAAATAACAAACAAACCATATCAAAGAAATCTTTTCTCTAAGGAAGAAGAATGTTTTCAGCTACCCATACATTGGGATGAATTAAGAACTACTTTCACATTAACCATAACAACATATAAACAACAGATTAAACTATTGGACACAGAGTATTCATATACAGAAGTTATTACACAAATAAATAAAAAAATCCTTCTAAAACTACATATTCATTAATACATATAAGGTTTTTTTTTTGGCCCAACTGAGTCCCCATCTTGGCAATATACATTTATTTCACCAATTTTAAACCCTAAAAAAGATTCAACTAGATGTTCTTACTTAATGTTGATTATAAAATGTTTATGAGTATTTTTGCTGATAGATTGAAGACAAAATAGAAATACTTTTGATAATATAAGAAGAACTTTAACATTAATTGAAAGATTTAACACTTATTAGTCTTGATATAAGTTCAGCATTTGATTCAGTAAGTTGGGATTATCTTTTTTTTTTACTGAAATGCACAAACTTCTGGATGCATTTGTAAATTTAATTTTGATTTATACTTTTTAGATGATGTTTCTAATTTACATCAGCAGAGATCTAATCTCTCTGCAGTCTTTATTTGATTGATAAAATGATGAATTTTTTCTGGTTTAATATTCAACGAAGAAAAAAAAAAAAAAACTAACTACCTACTATATAAACCTAAAAAAGTTCTCATTAGTGATTTTTTTCAACAATGCACCCATTCAGATAACTTAACCTACTATAATACTATATAAATTCTAAAAATATATTATCTATTATAACCTGTTTTCTAATACAATCAATAATACTTTCACCTACAAAAATAATATCAAGAAACTGAATACACTAATGTTAAATCAAGGGTTTTTTTCCAGACTTTAATTTATATATTACCACTTCTATTATAAAAGTATTACTTTATTAATAGATCAAAGTCATATATCACAAAATGGAAGATTATTGGAACTAATTAGTATGCACTTCATGAAAATCTCTCTACACAATAAAAATATGATTGTAAAATAAACCATGTTGTTAAACATATGGTTTGTTACCCATTAAATATTATTATTAGTATTTGTAACTTATATTCATGCAACCTAAGTATACGCTATAGATAATGATCTAAAGTACTGGTATCAGCTGATATCTGAATTCATATACATAAAATTATCAGACAAGAACTTTTTACAGTGTAGATTCATACTGGAATTATTTCACCTCTATTAATGGGGACCCACCAACTCAACAAGATAAATAATATATATTGAATCTGCTTATAGAAACTATCTCTATCATTGTCTGGAGACTTTATATATGGAAATTTTTACAGATCTTTTATACACCTTTTGAATACAATAAAATAAATAATAAAGATAATCTATGTAAGAGATGTAATGTAGAATTAATGCTGGACTCCTTATGTTTTATGACTGTATGAAGTTGGAAGTCAATTAATGAATTTTTGCAGGCTCTTTTTACAGATATTTTCATTTTTTAAGTCTCTCTTATATTATTCAACACATATGGTCTATCCTAGCAGTGGCCAGGAAAATAAATAACTAGAAATTGGATTTCAGATACCCCTCCTTCGTCAATGAATTTAAACATCATATTATATTGTATGGGATAATTTACAAAATTTGTTAAAAAATTCTAATTTCAATAGCACGGGTATTTTAGTTTAGATATTGTGACGTACTGTACACTGTGTACCATGCTATACAACATGTTCCTGCAAAATCAGGCAAGGTAGCTGGAGAGCAAAATACCTGCAGTAACAGGTCAAGCATGAGATGCAAATAAGACAGTGGCAGAGTGAAGATGGCTAATGCAAAGATATGCACAATACTTTGCAGTACTGTCAAAACAGTATCTGGTGAGTAACTGCTGGCCATGAAGTAGACTGTAAACAGTAATATGATATATGCTCTAACACTAAGGTTATGCAGGGCAATGCACTCTCAGCAAACACTGTATTAGAGACATCAGTAAATTCGCATTGGATAGAGGGGGCAAAACAAGGTCATCATTACTTGCACAGGTAGGGGAATGGTGCCATTGTGCAGTGATAGCATTGTCGCCTCCCAGCAAGAGGTTCACCGGTTTGATTCTCAGCTGGGGTGCCTTCTGTGTGGAGTCTGCATGTCCTCCTTGCATTCATGTGAGTTTTCTGTGGGTGCTCCAGTTTCCTCCCATGTAGTAAAAACATATGTCTGGAGTGTTTCTCACTGGGCCTCTGCTGAAAATTGGCTTCATTCCAAGTCAGACTTTCCTGGTTAGCAAATGTTAAATACATAATGACAGCTGTCTAAAATACTACAATTTGGGGTAGGATCTAGGGAGATGAGTGTGGTAGCTCATACTGTAGGAATTTTTTTGGTGTGCTCCATGATGTTCCTGTCCACTGTGATGCCTTTAGCTTTCTGCTTTGGAAACAGCATATCTTAACCCTACTTTGTACATGTATTATGGCTTCTTACAGCATTTATGTCCTATGATCTGCTCTACCAGCTATGGTCTCTTCTGGCCGGCACCCCTTTTAACCAGTAGGCACATACAGAGGGCTTGCAAAATGATGTTGGCACAATGAGGTTTTGTTTATCCTGAATGGTCATACCCATGCCTCTACATGTATAAATAATCAACTACACCATAGACATTGCATCACCCATGTATCCACATTGATATCCCCTGCAGTTAACATTTGGATCAATATATTGTACTGAACCCTACAAGTATGCAGTGTTATGGCAGTCTCCCACCCTGTATGCCACAGTGCCCCATGCAGTACCCCAACCATTAAGTCCTCTCAGAGGCATAAACAACTGTACTGTGTGACTGGTGGCCCTGTCTGTGTTTTGTTTGTGTCTGCATGCCACTACATCTATATGTTTTCAGAAGTTTGTGTGCTGTGTTACCACAAATGTGTGTGTCATATCTGAGGTTGATTACCCACATGTGACCCAGTCAAGCATGTTTCTCCATTACAGAAACAAATTCCTTTTGACTCTCCCATCCTCCTGGCAGCACCACAGGCATTGCAAGGGTGCAACCACTGCATCACCAGACCATTTCTCCTTCCTTCTGCCTGTAATAATCCACTTCCACAACACTTTGACAGTAGTCTGAATAAATTCCCTTCATATGTTTTAGAGCAGTTCTGTGCAAGATGGAGGCAGTGCTTTATCTCATGCTGACAGATGCCACATAGCATGGCAGGAATGCTAATAAGGCCATTGAGAATCAATATCTGTGAACTGATTACTCTGCATATAACAGTAATTTTATGCAAAGGTATCAACCATGGATACACTGTTTAGTACAAGACATGTGATGTCTGTGAGCATCCACCAGCCTGAGGAATTAAGTAGTTCCATGCCACTACACAAAACAGAAATTTAATAAAATATGATTCAGCAATATGTAACCATGTGTACCATTGTAATATATTGCTCCTTTAATAGACCTAATGAGTAGCCCTAGCTGCTTTCTCCAATGTTTAGTGTAGGGCTCCTGCAAGGTGTGCCTGGGAGAGCAAACTTTCCTGTTCTTTCTACATAGGGATTTCAAGGAACACTTGCTGGTGTGGTATGATGGACCCACCCCTTAAAAAGACTGATGTCTGGTTCAAAGTGATAGTGGCGATGTCTGAAGCAAAGGTTATCAACAATACAGTACAACAGTGCAGACATCACTCTGATGACCTGAAGTGTCTCCACCCTGATATCCTTCACTATTGGGAAGAGAAGGTTTAGAAGTTACATTCAGAGACGTACTGCAAGTATTTTTTTTATACAGGCAAATAAATAAATCCACTTGGTGAATAAAGGTTGGTATACCCAAGCAGCCAAATCACGAATACAAAAGAATGTACCAGCCAAACACAGTCTTAAAAACAAGTAGACATTTATTAAGTAAGCACTTTCATGCTGATAAACTTCATTTCTTCAGACAAAGAACAAGCAAAATCGTACTACTTTATATACCCTAAAATCCAGTAATAAAAACCAATAAAATGATCAATGTGGCAATTTACTTGCTTTCAATAAATGTTTTAAAGGTATACTCCCATTCAAGTCGGGAGCCCTATGTGCTTGCAAGGTAGTGATCCATCTCAATTCAGCCATCTCAACCTTATTTACAATATCACCACCTTTTAAATCAACAGTTAACACTTGTAAAATAAAAAAAAACTAAAAGTATGATCCCCAAAAGCTGCTACATGTCTGTACAGTGCACTGGTGACATCCTTATTTCTGATGTATCTAACATGCTCTAAAACACGCTCTCTAAAAGATTGGTTGGTCTTCCCAACATAGAAACATGTTCAGTGGCTACAATGTGCTAAATAAACCAAATTACTAGTAGCACAGGCTGCATAAAACCTAGGTATGAACCTATATCCATTAACAAACTGCACAAAAACTCTTTATTCGGACATATAACCACAAGCTGCACAAGGCCTACAAGGATAGGTACCTGTCCTCTTGATAAAAAATGTCTATCCTATTTCCTTAGAACCATAACACAGCTAGCAGTTAAGAGATAAACAGTTTGTAAAACAAAAACTGGGAGTAGGGCCAACTTTCTTATCATCAGATAAAGGAATGGGCCAATACTTATGTATATCTTCACATAACTTGAAAACAGAATAAAAAATAAATTGCAGTATCTGTAGGATTACTGGCACTTTATTAACAAGACAATGACTTCAGTTAGCACTTTAATCTCCCTTCACTCTCAGAGACTTCTTCAGACTAAAATTCATTGTTCATTACATACATTAAATATCCATTCTTGGGATACATCACCCAACAACATCCAATCTAAATTAAGAAGACTAGTCACATGATAAAATAGGCTAAATTAAAGAAAAGGCCTAGTCACATGATAAAATAGACTAAATTAAAGAGAAATAAAACTTCTACAAAAGTTCTAAAAAAGTCAGTGTTTTAACCCTTTTCTTTTTAAGTAAACAACTTCCTCTCTATTATTGAGACCAGGGAAAAACATGCATTTAATTTAACTTGCCAATAGTACTCTAGCCATCCCAGTTCTTCCTCTATGTTAATAATATTCTTGGTGTTACTCAGTGCTTCTAATACTAAACATTTAAAGTTAACTTTGCATTTACTTTCTTTATAGTGTTTACACATAGCATTCTTTTCATCTCCATTGGCAATAGCATACTTATGCTCGTAAATTCTTCTGTTGGGATCCCTGGTAGTTCTTCCCACATAAAAAGCATGACAATCCATGCACATTAATAAATAAACTATATTTTTACTCTTACATGAAAAACTTCCTGGTATTCTGACTACATAGTTTCCCACTTCAATTTCACTAGAGTCAGTATATAAATAATTGGACATGTTACAGTGGAAACACTTATTCATTCCTTTTTTACCTACAACTTGTATTTTTCTATTCAGTTTACTTTGAAATAAATCTTTATAATTTTTAGCTCTCTTTTGTACAAACCTGGGCCCTGTACCTATATTTTTAATAATTTCATTATTAGTTTTGAAAATACCTCAATTTCTACTAATAATACTTTTTATAGCTTTAGAATCAGCACTATTTTGCACTGCTAGTGCTGTCTTATGTGTATATTCTCTTTTTTTTGTACTATCACATTTAGATACTTTTCTTTCATCTATTTCTTTCTCTAACAACTTATTCATATCCTTGTTAGGATACCCTCTACATTCCATTCTTTTACAGACATTTTCAGCTTCTTGTACAAAAACATTATCATCTCTAGTAAGATTGCTTATCCTTTTTACCTGGCCCTTAACAATGTTAGATTTTGTTTTCTCAGGATGGAGACTAGAATAATGTAAGTACATGTTGCTCTGAAAATCTTTCTTATAAATTTTATATATCAACCTTTTGTCTTCCTTATAAATAGTAAGATCTAAATAGTTAATTCTGTGCATGTCATAATTATGAGTAAATTTAAGATATGAACATATATTATTAATATATTTCAGGAAATCATTCAAGATATCAATAGGCCATCTCCAAATTAAAAAGACATCATTAATAAAGTGAACCATCTTTAATATATATTCATTATATTCACTATTGATTATGTTAACTGTTTCCCAACCTTGCATGAATACATTGGCATAAGTGGGAGCTAAAGCTGCTCCCATAGCCACTCCGTTGATTTGAACATACAGTTGTTCATATAACTCCAAATAGTTGTAACTTAATACCAGATCAATCATTTCCATAAGCAATCCTACCATATCAGAAGAGAACATTCTAGATCTTAAAAGTTCATTTCTGACTGTTTCCATGCCATCTATTATTAGGAATCATAGTATAGAGGGAATTAATATCCAGTGTAACTAACACATCAGTTTCATTCACAACTACAATCTCAATTTGACTCAAAAAGTCAAAGTTATCTCTTATATATATGTAATGTTTTTAGGTACCACTTTTTGTAACACTTTGTCCACAAAACCAGATAGCCCTCAGTCTTACTTTTAGCACTTGCAAAAATAGGCCTTAGCGGGGGGTCTTCTAAGTTTTTGTGGATCTTTGGTATACCAAAGATCCTACTTACTTTAGGGTTAGTATTAGTTAGATTCTTTCTTGTTTTTTCATCTATTCTGCCAGTGCAGAACCATTCTTCTATACAAGAATATATAAGAGAATACCCCTATTTTACATCTCAGAATGTCACTTTTTATAGAATTTTTTATCTTTTAACAACTCTCTCATTTTATACTCATATTCTCCCCTATCTAGTACTACCAAAGATCCCCCTTTATCAGCTGTAAATATCAGTACTTCTTCATTTTTATATAAATTCTCAAAACATTCTTTCTCATTTTTAGTCAAGTTGTAATACTTATATCCAGCTCTATTGTCCTATGTTTCAACTATTTGTGCTTCACATATGTTTAAAAATATTTCTAACTCCTTACATAATGGTGGGTTGAAGCAACTAGGCTTATAAAATTCACTTTTTACTTCATTGCTTTTGTTAAACATTATGTCAAAATTAAGGCTTCTAACATAGTCTCTCAGTTCATTTACAGCAACTAATTTGTCTGCTCTCTGAGCCGGAGCAAAATTCCAGGCTTTGCTTAGTACACAACATTCCTCTCTAGATAATTCATAATTAAAGAGGTTAACTATTTTAAAGTTTACAGTACCTATGTCATCCTTGGTTGATTTGTTTTTTTTCCAATGTCTCTTGTTGTGGTTCACTTGTGCATATACGTTTTTTGATTGCTTGTTGTAATTTTTGAACCTTCCTTTTCTACCGCTTGTTGTAACTTGAGCCCATGTTCTTCCTGGTTATTAACTCTCTGATATACTTTGACCACTTGTTGGCATTTGTTGTTGTGATGGGTAACTATTTCCTTAGTGTAAGCTGAGTTGGTGCAGGCATTCACCCCTTGACTTTAGGTCTGACTACTTGTTCAGCATTTTTTGTTGCTGAAACATGTTGTTTCTCACTCGCTTTTGCTGTCTCATTTGAGCTTGTAGCACCCTGATTTCCGAGGCTTGCTATGTAGTCTCTCCGACCTTCTTAGTGAATTTGCTTCCTCCTCACTTCTTAGAGTAGCGTCTTCCATCATCATGCTAACTCTATTCGCACTATGCAGTTTCAACCCATATGCTGAGGCCACACCCTGCATAGTCATTCTTGTCTCTCAAGAATGTTTTGACTTTTCTTTGGCTTAAAGTATAATTGAGTTTGATTAAATTATCTTGAATTAAGTACATTTTGCTGGCAAAACTATCATCTCTTAAAACAGAAGGAACATTATCAACCACTGGTCTTAGTTTATGCTCAACAAATATAGAAAGCAGCCCAGTCAGCCAACCTGTGCTGGACACTATCGGTCGTAATGAGGGTCATATATATTTTCTTATGGACCATGGAGAGGCCATGAATAACAGTTAGCAATGGTCTCTCAACCACTAAATACATATATAAATCATGGTCTATCAACCTATTCATTAACAAATCATACAGCCCATCATGTACATACCTAGTCATCATATTAACTGCAGAAGTAGTAATAACCAAGTACACATCAACATCAGACAGCATACTTAACATTTTACTCACATAGAACTGCTTGTCCAAAATTACAATAGCCCCACTTTATTGGCAGGGTGTATCTGTATTGACTTATTATTTTTAAGTTAATTAAATGCAGTCACTTCATCACTGGTCATGTTATAAAACTTAGCCATTTTCAACTCTTAAAAACAGTATAAAGGTCACATTCACACATTTTCAAAAAGGAAACAGAGGCATTAAATGCAGGACAAAAAGTGCTAGTCTCTTAAAGTCATTATTACACTCCTCAACACCTATCAGAAATGCAGTCCTTAACATCACATTCCACACAAACAATCTTAACTGCAATAACACGTAACCGACCTTAGAAGAACATGACAGTATGAAAAAATAGACCCTTATTCAATAAATTCACTTGTGCTTGGGTTAAGCGTAAAGATAATAAATTCAGAACTAATGACTTACTGTCACTCGCCTCTCTTTCATTGCCAAGGTAACTTTCTTTTTCTCCTGTCTCTGCTGATAGACTCAACTGAGGCATTTCCCTCGACTTGATAGGTACCGGTAGTACCAGGAAAAGAAGAACTCAAAACAGAAATGGATGATCTCTCCTTCGGTCTTGCCCAAAGTTCATTCATATTTGTCAACACTCCTTCATCTGCTCTATTCCTTATAGGCATAGATAACAAGGTGGAAGCTCGATCCCCAATGGTCAAATCAATCATTCCACCTTTATCAGATCGCAAACCACTGGGTAGGGCAGTCACAGTTCCTGAATCAATGGGATTAGCCTTCTGATGCATATTCATGTCATCATTAGCAGTGGAATTAGTACCCTTGTCATTCTTACTCACAGCAGCCTTCATTGAGGTCCATGGCCATTCAAAAATGTGGCCATTCACAAACTCATTATAACCACATTGTAGTTTTTTAGATTTCAACTGTTTAAGTTTGTTTTCATACATAAAAACATTAGTATAGATATCTTCTAACTGTAATAAATACATTTCAGTCTTAAACTTGAACCTAATTTCTTTAAGGAGGCCCTCAATTTCAAGAGTCAAATCAGCTTCAACTGGTTTAAAGTAATCAATAAGCAAGTGTATCTAGTTGATTTAAGAGGTAGGTGGTGATATTGTACATAAGGTTGAGGTGGCTGAATTGAGATGGATCACTACCTTGCAAGCACATTGGGCTCCTGGCTTGAATGGGAGTATACCTTTAAAAGCTTTATTGAAAACATATAAATTGACACATTGATTAATTGTTTTATTGTTTTTTTTATTACTACATTAATTGATTTTAGGGTATATAAAATAGTATGATGTAGTTTGTTAGTTTGTTTGTTTTTCTGAAGAAGTGCAGTTTATCAGCACAAATATGTTTATTTGTTTTTGGACAACAGTTACACAAAGCAATGTAAATAATGGACCTAGACTCACAAAAAAACTTCTGTCTGATGTAAAATTTTCACCCCTAATCGTAATGATGAATCTGTTCTTAAAAGCTCAATTGCTGCACAGAAACCACACTGAAATGTGCCAGTCTCTCAACACACACACAGGATTTCTTTCTTCATTCTGTAAAGTTCCTTCCAGGTTCTTTACCTTTAAATATGAAAACAGGGGAAGGGTGGGATCATGGTCACCATGGAAGTGTATAGTGGTAGTATATTAGAAAAAGAAATTTCTCTTTTGAATACCCTCTTAAGGCTTCTCTCTTTATTAATTAGGTTCTTATAGATGATGCATTTGTCCTCCTTGATGGAAACTCTGACATGGGCTACTAACTTGGAATTACATGAATGAGAGTCATGTTCTTTAACATTATTCAATTAATTTTTTTTCAGTGAGTGAAGAATATTTGATGTGAAACCCAAAAAGATTTTTGAAGAGGAGTGTAGCACCTTTAGGAAACATCAATTATCGGGGTACCCCATTGAATTTACAGGGTGCTATACGAAGTATCAGCAAAAAAATCTATGGTGCTTGTGTGGACTTTGGAAGAAGATAAAAAATCCTGATGATGATTGACGCTTCTATTGTAGATTTCAGTGTGGTTTCTGCAATTGGTGCAGGCTTTTAAGAACGGGAATTCATTCACGATTAGGGGTGAAAAATTTACATCAGACGACCGTAGATTACGGACCCGTGTGTACCAATATAATTAATAAAAAAAAAAAAAAAGACAACTTTCTAAACACATAACATGTTCAATATGGGACATAGTTTTTCTTTTTTATGATTGATGGTGTGAAAGTAGTAGGGAGGGGGGGGCAACCACTACCTCCTTGAATTTAAAGAAAATTAAAGAATGTTGTTAATGCCTTTCTGCCTTTCTCCACCTGGGTCTAATGTACTAAATATATTATATTAAAATATAAAAAATATAAAAAATTGATTTAGGTTTTGATACTTTTTTCCATTTTTGGAAAAAAAAAAATTTGTATTAAATGATGTATGTTAAATGCTTGTTTGATTATTTATTTTTTTATTTGGTTTTTTTTTTGGTACTTCTGCCTTTTTAGGTGTTTTGATGATTGCTAATTGATTGTCACCCATATAGATACAATCAAATGGGGTATATATGACCACTTTAGTTAATTTGTTTTAGTTTATTTGTTTTTTTTTTTAATTATTGGTGGTAAATAATATATAAAACTAAAATTTTAAAAAATTAAAATTAAAAAATTAAAATAAAATAATAAATTAAATGGTCTTATTTCCTAAACATGGGTTTAAAAAATAAAAAAAATAAAATACAATAAAAATAATATTTTATTATTTATTATATATATATTTTTATATATTATATTTTTAAAAAATGTTTTATAAAAAATTTACAATTAAAAATGTTTTATTGAAAAATATATCATGTGTTTTGTATAATTAATGTCTATAGAAAGTCTGTTTCTTGTTTTAAGTTCCTTGTTTTAAAACGTGAATTAAAACTCTATTATTAATTTTTTTTCTTTGCCGTATTTTTCTTTTCTTTTTTGGTTTTTTCTTTTCTTTTCACTCCTTGGTTGGTTTTTTCCTGTTGTTTCACAAGTTTATTTGTTTTTAAGGCTGTGTTTGGCTTGTATATTATTTTTATTCATTTTTTTATACATTAAGCTCCTAATATATTACAACCATGCATAAGAATACTTTGTTTTACAGCTGCTAAGAAGCATTGCTTAAATTTGTTTGGCTACCAACAAAAATAGGAGCACCTCTTCCCATACTGCAGGTGGCTAGTATTGCATAGACATCCAGTAAAAAACTATGATGCAGTTCACATCGTATGTGTTTCTAATTATTTTCTTCTGTTTGTTAACTCCCATGTGCAGGACCGCTTGAGCACAGGCTTTTCCTATACCTGGTTGTTTACCTTTTGACTACATGCAATCAGCCACTGCCCACTTCACCTTTTCTATTCCCATCACCCTATTCTGGAGGGAATTTAATAAAGCCTCCACTTTTTTTTTACCATGTAGGCATTGCCCCATACTGCTTACATGAAACTATGCAGGTTTTAGATTCAGTAAGCACTACTGAGTGGTGTGCATGCACATGCCAACGTGGGAAGTTCTATGGCATGCAATTCACCTTATAAGCAGGTGAATTTCATGCAAATGAGTCAGATAGAGTGATCCAGCAAGCAGATAGGTAGCACTTCAGACCCCGTGTCAGTGTCTGTAGTGTGCATGGAAAAATTCTGTGTACAGGAGCGTAGACAGAAAAAATAGGGTGTAAAAATGGAGATATATGGACAAAAATGACATACCACATGCATATATGAGCAAAACTATCCTCCTGTATATCTGAAAAATTAAAGGAATTGTTAAATGAATTTTATTTTTTTTTAATACTCTGAGCTTGTTTGCATGGCATGCAGCATCCAGGAACTGGTGCAAACATGGTTTATTAAAAAAAAAAACAAAATTGGAAAAAACAAAATTAATATTATGTGATAGAAATGTATTACAGGACCTTGCGTGGAGTATTTACAATGGTGCATTGGTGTAGTTGCTAACATGGTAGGGCTATGACGAGCATAGTTTCCAGGCTGTGAGTACAGATCCATATGCAAATGAGGTGGAGTTAATGAATAACATAAAGGGGAAATCATGTCCGCATATCTCCTTCGTGTAGGCAGACAACCATGTTGGCGTTTACAGTGGAGGTAGTTGACATCAGGTGAGGGTGTGTCCAATAACTTCTAAGCTTATTTCAGCTTAGCTATGCTTGTTTTCGCAGCATGGCACCATGTTGAGCTTGCCCTTTCTGGGGGTGTGTGTGCAGTACCTTCTAATCTTTATTTAACTAAGGGGCACGTGTTTCTGGGTGTTTGCATGGCATGCCACCTTGCTGAGCATGGACATTTGGGGGGCGTGTAGACTAAGTGCTAAGGTTTGTTTAAATACAGGACAAGTGTATGCATGGTGTGCCACAGTGCTGAGTGTATCTAAAAGCCAATGACATATTAATTAGTTTTGACCCCTGTTTAACTTAAACTAGGGCCATTAAATGATGTTATGATATACTAGGCAGGTGGAATGCATCATAGGTAGCCAATCACACAGTCAGAACCTACAGCAGATCACTATAAAGTATGCATAGACCCTACAATCTGATTTTTCCCATTACTCTGCACCACCAGAGTACAGACTTGGGAATTTTAACTGATAGCACTAGGGGCTGCTGCAGGTCTGCTACATCTGTATGTGCTAGATGCTGAAGGCAATGCTGCTTCTGCTGCTGACAATAGGCCTAGACAGAGAAGGAGAAGAGTGTTCAGGCCCAGGGTAACACTGCAGGACCTACATGAGCTGGAGATTGTAGAACTCTACAGGGTGGAAAAGGACATACTACAAGAACTCACTGAGTTCTGCCACCCTCAACTCAGACCCAGAGTCAACAGAGGGGAATCCATGCCAGTGGAAACAAAGGTATGTGTTGCCCTTAGGATACTAGCTACAGGTACTTTTCAAAGACCAACGGAATGATAGGGATCTCACAGGCATAAGCATTTGGGTACTCCACCAGTTCCTGGATGCCATGTTACCACATACCAGTGAGCACATTTCTTTTCCCCTCACCCATGAAGTGAGGGCCAGAAATATACAATGCTTCTACTGTGTAGCTCACTACCCTGAGGAACTAGGTGCCATAGATTGCACTCATGTACACATCAAGTCACCACCCAGTGAGGAGGGTAAAATCTACGTTAACCACAAGAGGGATCACTCCATCAACTGCCAGGTAGTGTGCAATGCCCAGAACATTATCATGAATGTGTGTGCTGGCAGCCCTGGCAGTTATCACCACTCCCATATCTGTCACTCATCACAGCTGTACCAGATGTTTGCTAGGAGGAACATCCCACTCGGCCATTTACTGGGAGATGCTGGCTATGCACTGGAACTGTGGATGATGACACCCATCAGCAATGCACACACACCCACAGAAGAATGCCATAATGAGGCACATACACAAACTAAGAACATCATAAAGCATGTGTTTCAGCTTCTGAAGTAACTGTTTCAGTGCCTCAGTATATCTGGTGGAACCCTGCAGTACTCTCCACGCACATGTGCACATATATTCACAGTATGTGCCATGCTACACAATATGATCCTGTGGAAACAGCTGCAGCAAGATCAGCAAAGGGAAGGGATACACAGATGCCCATCTGTGCCTAGGTCACCACAGTCACAGTCACAGTAGGACTCAGAGGAGGAACACCTGATGATGTCCCTGTAGGCAGATGTAGTTGTGCCCAATGCACCCTGGCTTTGGCTAAGAGACAATGTTTGCCACATTCACTGACAACCTAAGGCCCTGAGGACTGACACCTTACTCCTATTCACATGCATATATTAAAATTGTTGATGCCAGGCAACCCACACAACCTGTACCTATCCATGTATTTGGCAGTGTACTGCTTGCATCACACAGAGGCATCCCTGAACTACAGTTCTGTCAGCTGGTGCACTTGTAAAGTAAGCATCTAACCTACACACTACTTGTAAGTATTACTATACTATGGTATCATATGTATGGATCAGCTGCATTTATGCAAGGAAATATAGTGGGCTATGGGGACAGAAGTACCATCCACATGGGACTACAGCTACCCAATCCAATAGTATGTGTTTTCTAATAACAACTAGGCCTCATGGTTGGACTATTCACTACATCAGTCAAGGGAGATGTTAAACAGTGGGGTCATATGATATATGGACTACTGTCTATCTCAGCAGATCATGTGCTGTTGTTCCCTACCCCCAACACAGCAGTGTTCCCATATAACTGCTTTAACAGTAAGTCAGCAATAATATATCAGCAGACCAGGTAATCTCAGGGCTGTAACATAGAACTAGATCACACATTGTAATCACACATAATGCAGGAATAACAACGTACATATTTATGCTGTTGATTGTGTGATGAATGACTCCTCTATGCCTGGCAGCCTATGTGGCTCAGTGGACTAGAGAAGTTAGCATAGGTGATGGTGTTGATGCTTCTAATCTGGAAGTAGTCACATCTTTTGCATGTGAGGTATTATTATGGTGGTATTTTCACAGATGCCAGTATGTGTGTGGGTTAACATTATGAACCTCAGTCACTATTTAAGTACAGCAGACAGCTGGGGAATGCAGTTGACATTTTGAGTGAGGTGCAGTACTGCAGAAACTGGGACAGATGTCATTGTAACACACAAAATCCTGGATTGGAGTACAGGTAGGTGTGGCCTAGTGTCACTTTATAAGTACAGACAGTCCCACTAGGCATGCTCATACACTTAGTTAAAATTAGCGCAATGTTGTTGCCCCTTCATCAAAATGACATGTTATGTATAGATATGTCATATATCATACCTCTCAACTGTACAGATTTTCACAGAATGTCCAGATTTTGGCCTCATATTTTTGCTCTTTTTTCAAATGCTTGTGGTTTTCTGGCAAATTAGTGGCAAATCATTACAGATTGCAGTTAGAAAATAATGACAGACATTTAAGTTTCAGACTTCATTTCCTTCAGAAAATTCATTCTAATGCAAAACCTGTTGTTCTATTAACTTTCTAAGTTTGTAAGAGCAATATTTAAAAATTGTCCCTGTTTTCAGTCTCTGTCCCACTTTTATTTATGGCTTTGTCCAGATTTCTTGCTCTAAGAGGTTGAGAGGTATGCTATACATACAGGCATATACGTATACATATCTGTTTATCACTATCTATCTCTCACATACATAGTCTATCTATCTCTATATAGTGTCAAATAGATATATATGATACATATAGCTATATATGTTAAAATAATACATAGACTCTCCCCATATATCTACATAACACATATACATACCATACACACACACAGCTACATTTATATATACATCCCTTTTATATACATAAATATATGTGTGGATGTCTGCATTGTCCTACATACCCTAATAATGGTGAGTAAATCTGCACTATCACACATCCATACTGTTGCTCAAAGGATCCAACCTAAGGGCGCAACAGTACGTAATCCACTTACTTAAAGACACTTGTCCCAGCTGGATGTCACCACATTGACAGACACAAATGAGCAGGTAGTATAATGTATAATGTTGTCAATGTACGCATGGACAGGGCACATTGTTTCTGCCCACAGGTTTGCCTGTCTAAGTGCAAACAGCCACATATGGCCATACTGGTAACTGTACATACATAGCTAGGATAATAACAGTTATATCACTGCTAAGATACTAGTTGCAGATAACAGTATGAAGCAATATCACTCTGCACCTCACAGATGCTGTTCAGCACAGGCCTAGTTTGTGTAATGCACAAGTACTGTGCCTGCAATCACATATACAACAGACTTAACATGTGGCATGTGCAGTAAGTACTGTGATCAATAGTGTACAAGACTAGCTAGATAGGGGTTCTAATCTCACTCCAGACCACTTAGTGCATGCATGTGTGTGTGTGTGTGTGTGTGTGTGTGTGTGTGTCTGTGTGTATGTATGTATATCCCCCAGCAAAACAAGGGACATGCCCTAATGGGCTGTCCACCTGCAATGGTTTGTAGTTTTTGGCCCTGTAACTTGATGCTGGCTTCCAAACTGCCCTCTTCTACAAGGCCTGATGATGTCATCCACCTTAAGGCTACCAGCTGACAATATAGTCCCAGATGTAAGCTGTGGAGCATGCAATAATTACTGTGAGGTATAGTGTGTAAAACTAGACAGGTAGGGATTCTAATCTCACTCCAGGCTACTTGGTATGTGGGTATGTCCATATGGCATAAATATGATCACCTTGGTAGCTTAAAAATTGGTAGCATTTTGCTGCATTTTATTTGAAGCATGTGATGTGCCCTCCCCAAAGGACTGACCACAACAAGGCCTGATGATGTCAACAAGCATAATATGTCCTAAACTGATCTTACTAGCAGACATGAGGTGTATTGCATGAATCACGTACTGTGATCTGTAATGTGCACCATTACATAGGTAAGTGTTCTCATCTACATACAGCCAACTTGCATTACATGTGTGGGTTGGTGTGTCCTGTATGCAGTGATTGGAAGTGGTGCAAGCCTCAATGTAGCCATGTTTGTGTGTGAGCCTGTTAGAGCATTTTGCATCATGTTATTGAACCATAGGATGTTTGAACTTCACTAGCATAAAGACCATATAGTCCTCACAATCATAGACATCTTTATATTCAAAGCTACAGGATCAGCACATATTGCCCCAGTCCAAGAGGAACACAGGGAGACGCCTTGTGTTGAGATGATGGTCGCCCAGACAATCATACAGATGGCATGTGCTGAGGTGCACTGAGGTGCTCTGTGTGCCATTAGGCAGGGTTCTGTTTCAAAGGTGTCCTTAAGTCTGCTAGACAAATCTCTCCCACAAGCATGTAGTACTAATGTGACATATGAGGTTAATGTCCTTACACTGAGTTATCCATCTACTATGCTTCCTACAGATAGGCAGCATATGCAATCAAGCAGGGCCACACATTGCCCCATATGCAAGGCACAGATCACCTCTGAGTATTCTATATGCCAAAGGTGAGATGGCACTCATTGCAGATGATCTCCATTGAACACATACTGAAGTCATGAAGTGTCCTTGTGAGGGACCATACTGTTGTGTGCAATTGTCAGTACTGGTTGGAAAGGTACTGTGGCCTCAGCTATGCCATATGATTCCTGCCATATCACTGTAGAGACATGGTGATCTGAGGCACACTAGGTGTAAACTTGTGTGGCCAGGTCTGTGTGCCCAGTTCTTTCACCACTGAGTATGTAAGTCACATGTTGTGTCTGATGTGCTACTTACCAGGTACATAGATCTAACCGATGGAAATAATACTACATATATATTTGCATGGAGTTTATGGCCATTAGTATGTCAACAGGCATGTGTTTGCAATACCCTCTTGCAGGATAGTGACAAACCACAGAGACTCTGAGTGCTCACAATTTGCAGGCATCAGCCAACATTGTTAGCCACAGTCATTCAGTAGTCACCTGTATTGTGGTTAAATTGATTCCAAGCAGTAGAGGACCCAGGACTATGCCCTGTTGAGTACTGCTGTTTGCAGATCAGCTATTGGAGGTGGATGTCCCTATGCTGCGTATGTGTACTATCAATAGACCACTTAGTGACCCCTACAATGACAGTATTGTGGATGCCTAAGTGGGTGCGTTGTAAATGTTGCCTGAGTGGGGGATATAGTCAGATGGCCTGGCTGAGTGTAGGGAGTTGTACGCCCTGATGTACCCACACTCAGGTCCTTGGTGCCAGCCTTGGAAATGTCCACCATGTTTTACAGTCATGCTCCCCCTGTCACACATCCAAACTGTGTATAGCCAACTGTGTGTAGATCACATATATGAGTGCGCTGATCAGCTTCATGATGATTGCCTCTATGGGCATACAGATATGGGTACGTAGACAAAGAGGTGCATAGTTATGTTGGTTAGTGGATGCACCACCTCTGTGCAAGGGTATAACAGTTCTCATTGTCCACTCAGCTGGTGTGCAGCCAGTGGTGTCAGTATGATTGCAAGGGTTTCCCAATGGTGTTAGTAATGTTTGTCAGATCACATGTAGGATCCAGCCTGGAATGTTAGCATGTGCAATAGATGCTGTGTATCTTCCAATGAGAGGCCAGTTATGAACTATCCTGCAAATATGGAAGTTATGGGACAGGTTGTAGTAATGTAATTTGTCACATGTGGTTATAGTTGATGCACACAGTGTTGGAGTACAGGTTAGGAATGCATACAAACAGTACAGACCCATCACATGTGGTATCATGACGTATGAGGTGACCAACAATCTGGGCCTGTTCTTTGAGGTCTGGGCCAGTTCTTTGAGGTCACACTTGTAACTATGCTGTGCGTTGTGGTTCTGCTTTGTGTGGGTGGCTAATTTTGTCACTTGCCATGTCTGCACAACATCACAACAACACTATGTCCTTCTTTTAGTGAGGAGGTAGTGCCTCCATGTTAGGGGGAACACCCTCACCCCAACTGTCATAAAGCTCTGTACACCTGTTATTGTACAGCCTGCTAATAGCAGTTGTCCACCAGTCAGGTTTGTTGAGCCATGATGAGCCTGCATCCCTCCTGTCACCTACAGCCAAGTTCATACAGTTGTAATGCTGCTGACATAATGCATGGGTGTAGAGCTCTGCATGCTTGTCTGTCCCATCTGAAGGGGAAGGTGCAGTCATGCTATGTCAACCATCCTGCAGGAGGTAGTAAATGGCTTTCTTGACATATATGTCTTTATTGTCTGCAAGATGGGGTACATGCTGGTAGTTCTAAGGAGACTGATCTGTGGCCAGATCCCACAAGGGAGACCTCATATTGGGGGGTTGTAGTGGTCACCCATACTGGTAAACACATAATGCAATATTTTGGTACCCTGTGAGGGGATCTCACGGCACTGCTGCAGGGCATTGTAGGTAAGGACCTGGACCATCCTTTGAGCAAGTGAGCCACAGCACAACTAAGCAACACAGTGTGTACGTATTACCCTTTGCTAACATGTTTGTCTGTGCTCTGTACAGACACCTTGCATGACTCTCTTCTTGCAACATGCAGGAAGTAACTTCAATACTTACTTGCACATAGGACAACTAGCATCTAGTGCCAAGTATTGGCCCAGATCTCTGAGTCATGTCACCTGAAATGCCATGATAGGAGTTAGCATGGATATGAGCACTGACACTGTCATACACCTACTGACACTGGACCAAACACTGTTTCTTTTGGTCAATGCCAGATCACGCCTACCAACTGTAACTGGCAGAGCTCATTGACTATTACACTATGAAATGGATGTTGGACATATGTCTCACTCCTCCAACCATGGTCTCTAAATGTGTATGACAATATTAGGCCAGCAGGCCTTGCTGAAAATTGTGTACATCATGTACAGAGTGTTATGTCAGCTGGTGGAGAGGCAAGTGTCTGACAGTCATACTTTGAGAAGATAGCATTGGGAGACCTACGGTGGAGTGACACCAGTCACCAGTGGAGTTCACCATCCTCTATTATTTGCATACCCCATCCACCTATTCCCTCTCTGCAATCATAGCCACTGTCAGTGACCTCTGACTGAGTGCATTAGCAGGTGATTGCATATTAGGAGCAGTCACAGAATCCCACACAGAACCAACAGTTATCCAGGATGGCCTAAGACACAATCAGTTGTTGTCTGAGCTACTAACAAAGACTTAATGCCCACAACTGCACAATACTATCCTGTGGAAAATCATCCACCCCTGCAAAATATTGTAGTGACTGCACACAGCTGAGCCATTACACATGGAGTTATGGACACAGACAGTAATGTAGCTTTTGACTGTCACTGATCGGTAAGATGTGGGGATACATTCACTGTTGTACAACCTATACTGACAGATTTGGTTTGTAAATCCTAGACTGTCACTGCTATACTGAATGTGGCAGTCATCACACCTATCACTGTGTGCAATAACACCCTTGCTATGTCACTACACAGGCATATTGTACAACTGTAGCAGCCACACAGGTTCCATGGTACACCAATACACAGTGCAGATAACATGTCCTATGAAGTCCATGTCATGACGGTACATGTTTAGACAGTCTCCTAAATATTTTAGAGGAAATGCATATGGCTCCATACACAGATACTGGTGTCAGATCCCACTGTGTACCTCCTGCATATCTATGACAGGACTAATGCATAACTAATCTGTTCTGCACTCCTACAACATCACTGTGGTATACATAGTACATGCTGGAGAGACAAGTATGTAACACAGACAGTACACCCTACATGAAACAGGACCCCCCTTCATGTGAAGCACACATCTGCTGTGACACACATCATATGCAGGGTATACAATGGAATGCAGAACACAACAATCATAACTGGTGTTGGGCAACTGTCTGTATTGGACACAGGACATTTGTAGATTGGTCATCTCCATCATCACAGCTTGTGGATGTGTTAATTCCCAAAACCCTTGTGACACTTATCAAGGGTAACAGACCTTTTCACAGATTAGGGATGCATGAGTATGCTGAATGCCGCCATTGTCCTTGTTAGCCTGTTATACACATATGAACCTATAGAGCCATGCACTTAAAGTTCTGTACTTTACTGAAGACATATTTCTGCTGTGCTGACATGCCATCCTATGCTGCTTTATTGCTGCAGTGTATCCATCGGTTATCCCAACAGGCTCCTGTAACAGAAATATAAACAGGTTCCTGTTACAGAAATATAAACAGGTCCATGACACACCTGCCATTGTGTAACTATACAGCCATTACAACATCATACAACATAAGGTACACACAGGTATGTGGCATACTTGTGACAAATGCAAGCATACAGTATCGGCCAGTAATCAGTACAAGTGGCATAGCAAAACAACACTGCATTACACAAGTACATGTTAACTAATACAGTCACCCTGTGCATCAGACACATAGCATCATTTCCCTGCATCGATGGCGAGGATGACAAGAATTTGGCACATGTATCATCACTTGCACAGGGTGTTGTGTTGGGGTGCAGGAGGCCTAGGGTGACCCAAAAAGGTTGACAGCATGTTTGTGTGAGTCAGGAAGGGAAACAGGTAAGATGGACCATGGAAAGGTGGTTTGTGGGTCTGTAGGTGGCCTGCATTTGACAGTGGTGTGTGTGCATGTACAAGTTCAATTCTAGGCCTACGTGTGTGTATGTTGGGCAGTTTTGGACAATACATGGTAGAGTTGACAGTTCACCATCTCTGGCCCCAAACATGGGAAGTGGCTCTGTCAGGAATTGCATTGGTACCTCCATGCCCAAAGTCAGAAGTGGAGCTAGTACCTGACGGTGACTGCTGTCTGCTTGGAATGTGTCCTCCACAGGAATGCCCAGAACCATGAGCCAATGGTCTGTCACCTCATGGTGTGGACAGCAAACTCCCCTCTGTAGTGCTGGATGTACTGCCATTATGGGCACATGATTGTACATGGTCACGTGGACTCTCAGCATATAGTGTTGCTGACCTCTCCACAAATCTGACACTCAACTCCAACTACACGCTCCAGCACAGACAATGTGCTGTCCAAGACAGACACTGTCTCAGCCCACTCCATCAATGAACCAATCCAGTGTGTCTTCATTGTGGTGGAGGCAGTCACGGATGTCAGACAGTACTGCATCCATAACCCTAAGTATATGTCAGGTGTTCCATTCAGAACATACCTGTGCCTCCATGATGGCCTGAAACATGCACCGAGTGACCAATGATGTGACACCTGCAACAGGTGGTGGACAGCAGCAGGCTTCCTACAAGCACCCCTGTCAATCCACCTGTGTGAGATGTTACCAGCTCTCTGGCTAGTCAATCCACCTGCGTGGGACATTACCAAGTCTCTGGTAAGGCCAGTGTCTACAATCACTGGAGCCATAGTTGCCACACTTTTCTGTTCAATGTCCTCACCCTCCATCTGTCCAGTATCTGTGGCCTCCAGGGACTGGGTATGTGTGAGCATGCTGACTGTATCCAGTGACAATGAGGGAAGAAGAGGGATGTCAATATCTGGGACAGATTCAGCCCCCAAAACCCCCACCTATGCCACACTGTGGCCACCATCATCATCAGAGTCAGAGGAGACACTGACTTCAGGTTGTGTAGGGTATAGACACCAACCCCCCAGTCACCTGTGATAAGAAAGGGATACAAAGTGCATTAATACCTGCACTATTATTCTCTCCAGTATTATGTTGTGATATATGTAAGGCTCTATAAACTGCCATCACTATGACAGACCTGTTGAAAACCCAACCTCATATATTAGGACATGAGGACAATACTCTTACCACTAACAGCTGTAGTTACTTGAAAATAACATCTTATTACACTGCAATCTCATCAGCATTAGTGAGGTACAGTGTTGACATTTCTGTAGACTCTGCACAGTTGACACATATGACACTCTGTAGTGTCCTGGCAATACCGTCACATCTATCAGTATGCTCACACCTACAAGGCATAGGTATGAGTCTGTGTAGATTCTGAATGTGTGTGCAGTTGCCAATCATGCTGACAGTACAGCAATGCAGGGAGCAGGCCTGGGATGACAGTCTAGGAATTCTTCTTCTCTTTTGTCTGTTCCTGTTAGGGGTCTCCACAGTGGATCATCTGTTTACATTTCTTCCTGTCCTCTGCATATTGCTCTGTCACACCAACCACCTGCATGTCCTCTCTCACCACATCCATAAATCTTATCTTAGGCCTTCCTCTTTTCCTCTTACCTGGCAGCTCCATCCTTAGCATCCTTTTTCCAATATACCAATCATCCCTCCTCAGCACATGTCCAAGAATTACACTGTTGTAAACCTCCATCTTTAACAAAACAGTGTCATGCTTACTAGGAGCTAGACCACAGGCTTGGCCAATATCTGATGGACCTGTGAAAAGTTGAGGGTGAGGAAATGTCAGTACCACTGCATGTTCCACTACCACAAGGTAATACATCCATGTATTTCACATTTACAGTAGTTACTGTGTTAATTGTTATATTGGTCAAAATCTGAGCATGACAGCCAGACTGCCGTGAAACCATCCTCCCTCAAAATAAGACAGACCTGACACCCACAAAAGACTATGTATAAGCTTAGTTTGATCAGCATTGCAATACTGTAGCATTCAGTATGTCAGGGCGACATACTGAATGCTACAGTATTGCAATACTGATCAAACTAAGCTTACCTGCACAACCTCTGCAGTGTACACTGTGGCATCCACATCCACAATGTAGGGTGTGATGGATGCCTGGTAGTTTTTGTGTGTGCCTAGATTTGCCAGGAATTTGTCAGTGGCTGAGAGTAGTTGTTCCACTGCAGGCCCTTCTGCAGTGGTGCCATGATCCCTGGCTACATCCGCTGCTCTTCTGTGTGTGGCATTGATCATGTCCATTGCGTGGTGTCAAACCTGCTCATATGTCCTGCTCTGATAACCAGTGGCGTAGACATCACAGACAAGGTCAGCTCACAATGCCTCCTGCAGTTCCCTGCTGTGCCTCCCCCTGGACAGTAGGAGTTCATGGTGTTGAAGGAGCTCTTCCAGTATTAACTCATTCTCTGCATCCATGAAAACTTCACAGCATCTTGCATACTTGTTCCCTGAAAGACAATAACATGGGAACGCATGTCAGGAACACATACGTGGAAGTACACTATGTAGAGATACAGCAAGGACAGAATGGCTTGTGATATCCATTGTTTGATCACACATGTCATATTCCATGGTGTGCAAACATACTAAGCATGTGGATACAACTAGGATGCTAGAAATAGTCAGGTATTCTGATGTATGCCATGACAGATACTGCTGTATGTTCATACAGGTGACACTGGAGTCTATTTTAGTGTGTCCCCAAGGGGCACCCCCCAATGTCAAACTAACTGTGCCAAACAAATAGCAGTGTGCTATTACAACCACTGTAAAGGGAGAGTTCCACAAGCCCAGTGTGCCACACTGACAATATATATTCCACCCTTGATTGACAATATATATTCCACCCTTGATGTCCTGCACATCCTCTGTATGTATAACAAATCTGGAGATCAATGACATGTCATTATCACAGCTCTAGTAAAGGCTTAATGCTGTAATCCCTATTCCCCATAAGTATAGTCAGACATTTGGATCCTGATGTAAACAAGATGGTTACATACCTGATGGTGTGCAGTACTCCTCTGCTGACATGCTGATAGTTAATACTTTGCATACACTTGGTCTGTGTGAGGAACGTTTCATACAGAATGGTTCCCCATAGCCATCTGCTTGCTTTTTAACATGCTTCTTATCAGCAGGTGATTGCCTCTAAACCAAATTGTGGGTCTGAAATGCTTATTGCAGCTAACACAGCTGATTTGCACTATCATCAGCCAATGACATACAACCACAGTACAATATACAAAGCCTTCATGTAGATTAGGGGCCATTTCTGATATGTTGTGCTGGACATTACTGGAGTGAGGAGACTACATCATCACAGAGTGTAGGTCTATAGCAGCAGCATTTACTTAGAGATGTATCTGCTACAACTAGCAGCTGCCACTACAGGTAATAGGCATAGTCAGAGACTGTGAACACTTTGGAGGGCAACAAGTTGTAGGAGTAATGGTGGGATCTGTGCCAGCCTTGTTGTAGAGGCACAGCCAGAGTGAGGCTACCCTTTCCAGTCCAATTAAGGCATGTGTTTAAGGTAAGTATGTTAAGAAACTGTATGACTAACAGAGTACTAGGCCACATGTTTCTTGTACCCTTGAGCAACATGGGGGATAAATATAACAACATGTCCACCATTTGGGAAACTGTCAGGCCATGTTTTACAGTCTGGTAGTAATTTGGAGTGTGTATAAGGGCAGTCCTTGTTACAAGCAGGTACTTCAAATATGTATGTTAGGTGTGCAGCTGTGCTAATTGGCACTGAGAGTTTGAAAGGATTGTGTGGTGCACTCTGATATTAGTGGCCCTCATTTACAGTATCTGAGTTGAATTTGTCTATCAATGCATATTAATGCATGATGTGACATTTTATGTACTTATACTTTTGCTATAGGGATATGTGAAGTGTGTTTCTGTCTGCAGGCCTGTGACTTCCATCAGTGAAATGCAGACATTTCATTTGATATGCATTGTGTGGATAAACAGTGCATGACTCAGTCATTATTTGCTGGCTTCACAATACTATAATTCCACTACTGTACACCACTGGATTTGAACCCAGGACTGTGTGTGACAAAATGCACTGCTTGCAAGGTATTTAACAGACTGAGCTACTGAGTCACTGCTACAGTAGGTGTATTTTCAAGATATATGTGCACGCATACAGGCTGTGACAAACATTTTCTACATCCATCAGTATGTGCATGGCTTTATATAGATGTATTTCTGCACCAGGGTCCTAGTTGAACATGTATTTTGCCATTAATGCCTTAGCTGGTGTCTTTCTACATCTTGCTGATAAAAGGGCACATTTGCATGCTATCACAGGCCTCACTTACATCCATTATTATGTCTTTGGGCAAGGTGTACTATTGCACCAGTGTCCAAGGTGCACTCCCATTTTTTTCCATTATTTTGTAATCAAGTTTGCACAGAGCAGTGCGGCATGCAGCTCTGCTGAGACACGCTTAATGACTGTAACTGGCAATTACTATGTTTTGCTTAAACCACCTGTTTTAATTAAGAGATGTGTGGTGTGGCAGGTTAATGCAGTGGTCTGCAGGTGTGATGGTCTTGGGTTTGAAATATGGGGCAGGTATTTATTTTATAAGTGTGCATTACAATTTTAAAAACACATATAGTTAATATAGCTCTATTTAGCTGAGCATAGCGAACATGTTGCATAGCACAACATCTTGCTAAAAAAAAAAAATAAAGAAAAGAAAAATGGGGAGATAGGAAAGTGGTGAAATGGGGTGCAAGTAGGGAGGAAAACAGAGTGAAAGGCAGGTAGGGATGTGCAGGAAGGGTGTAGGAAAGAACCATAGCTATCAGTTTCTTGTACAGCAACATCTGTGCACTTTGACAGAATTTGTACATGACTTTGAGCTCTCACCCCCCCATACAAAGGGGTGAGGAAAACATATCTGCGTTGTCAAGCCAACTGGACCAAATTACATATGTCCAGTGGACCATTTATTTTTTTTTTTAAGGTCAGAGTGGAATTTTGGGGAAGGGACATAGGTATGTGTGGGGGAGGTAAGTTGGGTAGGTGAGGATGCATTTGCAGACAAACAAGATAAACAAGACAGCAGACAGTGGTGGTGTTGACACATGAGGGCAGTGTGGAATCTAAGTCCCACGTGCCTCCACAAGACAGCAGCGTGACTCACATACCCATCCATGGGACTGTCATCACTACTCTATCACTGCCCCAGGGGTGGCTGTAGTGGAGGCTGGACACCAGGGCAAGGCTGCCCCACCTTTTGTTCTTGGAGTGAAAGAAAATGAGAGCATTATGTGACTGATATTGGCCTGGAGACCATCTTTTCTCCATACTATGAGTTGAGCAATGCATGTTACAGGACATTCGTTTTGCATTCTAGAACTATTACATTGTTATAATTGACTGCAGTGACAGTAAAACACACATGTATGGAATACAGGCATACTGCATTATTAAGACAGATTTCTTTAGTAATCAACAATGCTGCTTAACACTTTATTGGTATTGCTGATACGTCAGTGAAGTCCACACACAATATCTGCCCATAGAGTGGACTACATCATCCATGTACCTTAATTACTTGGAGTAGGCAGAACAGAGAGCATTATATGACTAATATTGACCTGGAGACAGCCTTGGACCATACTATGAGTTGTGCAATGCAGTTTGCAGGCCATTAGTTTTGCATTCTACAACTATTACAATGTTACACTTGACTACAGCCACCTTAAAATAGACATGCAAAGCATACAGCTCTACTGCAATGGTTATAACAACACAATCTTGCTGTACACCATTTTGCTTGCTGTTATTAGTATTATTTACTGTTTATTGCAGTACAATTGTTATTGTTCATTTATTGCAGTACAGTTCTACTTGCCCATTTATTGCACTACAGTTTTTATTGTGTATACTTTATTGCAGTAAATGCTTTACTCTTTCTAGCATATTGCACTACAGTTAGCATAATAAATCCATACTTACCACACTTATGGTGCAACCAGACCAGGTGCCTGGCTTGGGACTCAACATTACAAGTCCTCTCAGTTGCAGCTGTTGAGAGGGAAGCACACCTTTATACATACCAGTTTTGTAGACATTCAGCTTGCATTTTGATAAATCAGTGGAGAACTTACTTACATATTTGTGGGGCATGCCCTGCTCTTGCATCTTGGACCCAGGTGTCCAAGGCTCCCCTCTTTCTCCTCTTTAGGTCGTCATAATAGTGATAACACTGCTCACCAGTGTGGGGGATACCAGTAGCACTGGTAAGTTCCCTGACCAACCAGTTCCAGGCCTCTGCCTTACATTCTGAGCCCTGGAAACTGCCCTGCTTCAGCCTGGGTTCATAATTCTTTATCAAGAGCCCAACAAAGACCCAGGACTCCTGCACACCTCATCTCTGTGCCCAAAAGTGCACACCTACTCCAACACTGCCTAGCATATCAGCAGATAAGTAGACTCCAAAAATGGTGCAGAATTCCCTCCTATTGTGCCTAATATAGACTGTTTTCCCACCCTTACACATCATTGAGCAAAATTCAAAAAAGTGTCACATCACTTACCAGCATGCAAACCAGCTAAGCGGCATGAAAACTTGCACAACCAAAGTTTTAGCAAAGCTTAGCACCACAAAAACAGTAGCAGCCATTAGCATGTTTAAGTACTGCTCAGCACAGCAGTGCCATATTTCACAAATTTGTTTTTAAAATTAAATATATATATATATATATATATATATATATATATATATATATATATATACTAAATTAAATTACAGACATCTTATGAATGCTGCTGACTTGAGTCCAGGACCTACTAAGCATTAGGCTGCAACTCTACCCATTTAGCTACCTAAATATTAAGAAAACTAGTATAATACCTTCACATATACTACTGAGCTGTTAGCATTGCTGAGCACTGTGCTGTGCCATGCAAACATGCTTAAACCGACCTAGAAATAAATAATTAATTACATCTGGTTTTTATTTTTTAGATGTCTGGCAGCTGTTGGCTATGTATGTATAAGCTCCACTCGGCTCTGTGGTGGTCTGCACCATGCAGCGCAAATGGCAATTAAAAAATGTAATTATGATAATTAATTACATTCAGTTTCTATTTTTAGATATGTAGCATGTGTCAGCTGTGTATATGTGAGCGCAGTTTGTCATTGCTGCACTCCGCAATGCGCAAACATACAGAGAGGAAACAAATTTATAAAAATAAAATAGTACACATTTAAAACAATTCACAGCATTTCAACAGTAGCTGGGAGCATTACAGGGAGCCTCACCCTGTTCACAACATCTGACCAGGCATCCACAACCACGAGTAACCTCTACACTTCTCCCTATACAGATGCAATAGTCATGTTCTTATACTCTCCCTCAGCAGCATGGCATCATTAATATGCATTCAAGACCGGAAAAACAAACTAGTGAAAACCACCGCAAATTCAAAAGCCAAGAACTCGACTCAGGCCAGTCCAAAACGTAAAAAACATGAAAAACAACAAATTTTATTAAGCCACTGTAAAAGATTTTCATTAGTACCTTGCACTAACGTCTTCAGACAAGCAAAACATTCACACCATTACAAGTGAGTTTAAATACCAGCATTGAAACACTTAACCACGCCCCTTGCTCTCCCTTTAGCTCTTTAAAGGTACAGATCACAGCTAACCAAGGTGCATTTGCAGTTCTCTATTAACATAATAAAAAATTCATACACCGAGACTGTAATAATAACAGGCTTTGAAACTGAAAGAAAAAAAACATTTCTATACTTTTATTTTTATTTTTATTTAGTGAGATATGATTAATATTATATTATTTTTCTTGGGTAGCTGTTCTAGTTATTTAGATGCTTAGGACAGTATGCATTAATTATTATATTTATCATATTCATTATATTAGCTATTTTACTTGAAAGCAGGCAAGATACAATGTATGTATAGGTAATTTTTGATTAGGAAGCGTCACGCTACCATTATTAGTATTTATGCTGTAGGTTGAACATCATTATTTTTATGTTATTTTATATATTTTACATATTTATCTACTTTATATAGTTTAATAATCAAAATATTTTTTTTTCTTTCTGAAGAAACTAACGAAAAGCTTTTACTGTGGCTTAATAAAATTTGTTGTTTTTCATGTTTTTTACGTTTTGGACTGGCCTGAGTTGAGTTCTTGGCTTTTGAATTTGCGGTGGTTTTCGCTAGATCATTAATATGCATGGCGGACTACCAAGAGGAGAACCGTGGCCATGTACACTGATACATTCCATGTAGGCTGTACACAGTGCCTACATAGATTTTATTAAATTATGGGGACTGTCTTTCTCTAGTCCTTGTTTGTTTGTCTGTCTGCACTTGCTACCTGTCCTTCTACTTTTATTTAACCAAAGGCCATCCATCATCCCATCTAACCTTCTATTTTGATAATGAAAACAGGCTATATCCCAAAATGCAATGCACCGCTCCTTACCCCATGCATATTACATGGTGCTTTCCATTATGCTTTTCACTTTGCTTGTACTCCCATTTCCTACTTTCCTTGCTACCCCTTTTCCTCCCCATTTATAGGATGAACAGGTTGGCAACTCGTATTGCTGTTCCTATGTGCTATGCTGCACTACTGGTATCTTTGTATACAAGGTGGTGCTGTTCACTGCTGCATTGTGTGGTGTCATGTGTACTGTGCTGTGCTTTTATAACATCATACATTGTCCATATGTACTATGGTAGTGCTTTTCTGCCTGTGAGCTACTCCAGCACTGTGATGTCTATTACGACTACCCCTTCCACTTGATATGCAGGCACTTTCCTTGCCAGCTACATGCCTAATTAGCTTTTGGATACTGTCCATAGCAAGTCCTCCCTATTTTAGTATTTTGGATGTCTGGAGCACACCGCCATTAATCCCAGCTATTGTATTGCTCAGTTCTTGATGTTGCCACCAAACCAAACCAAACTGATTCTTCTTGTGACAATTCTTAAATCTGTGGTACCTGCCAAAACTGAATCCATTATTTGTAAAGCACAGCACTACTAATATTTAACCCACTTAATGAGGGGTCAAATTACCATTTGCTGCCATTCTATACATCAGCTACCTGAAGATCTGAGCCACATCAAAGAAAAATCTTTTAAGTTGAGCATGAAAAACAACTTTCTGATTCTTACTTTTTGCTGAATGCTATACACTTGATAAATTTATACTTAATAAAGAAATGATGTAATTAATAGCTTAATAAAAAATTGTCACAATACATAAAAGGGACTATTTTTATCAAAACAAGGAAAAATATACAAAAAGTGCACATGCATGCACGCACACACGTGCACACACACACACACACACACACACACACACACACACACACACACACACACACACACACACACACACACACACACTACAATACATAACATTATATTAACAAACCCAAACATAGAAGCCATTTTCAGCACACAATAATGGAGAATTATAGGGAAATAAAGGAACTACCATGGGTCTGGAGGCCCTCTACCTGCTCTCACAATGAATGGTATATTTCCTATAATGCTCAGCCTGTTGGGCATTAAGGGATTGTGCATGAGTGTGTGAGCCTTTCAAACTAAGGTGCTTGCTCATCTGCACATTGCTAATAAAGTCCTTCCTATAATAAAATGCTTGATGGCCACTGGTGAATAAGTAACAATAAAATTAAAATAATGATGGCAGTGAAAACCTTTGATTATAGATTGAAGAGATCTGGAAATTGATGTCCATCCAGTGAGGAAGATAGTTAATGATGGGGCACATGAGTGTTACAATAGGTAGCCAACCAAGGAAGTAGTTGGTGGAACCCAGAACAGCTGCTAGATGAAAGGTGAGACTGCCAAGTTTCTAAAAAAACAATCTTTTTTGTGTGATAGATTAGCTATGAAAATGGAGGAATAGCTACACAATCCACTCATATTTGATGTCATTGTAAATTACTTCTAACTAAATAGTAACAGGTGGCAGGTGCATTTATTTATTCTTTCCATCCTCCACCAATACCAACTCACCCAGGGCTTGTTCCCCTTGAATAGTTAATTCTACTCTTCAGGTGATAACACACTGTATTAAGCTTTCACTCAGTAGCTTCTTCCTTTCCTAACGCACACTGCTGCACTGTTGTCATCAGTTTTTCTCTAGTACATCTTAAATGTCACACTTGCCTTTGGAGCTGGTTTCTATTTAGTAATCTCCCTTCTTCCTGTGTATTGACTAGCTAATAAAAAAAAAATACATCTGTTAGGTTGTCTGTTTCTTCTCTTTGATTTCAACAAACTACACAGTGGGACTCAGGTGTACCCTTCCCATGTTTTGATCTTTTTAAAATGCTAAGCCTTTACCTGTCAGGATAGATTTTAACATCCTATATGGATACATACATTAACATGCCTTAGAGTCTCACGTATCAGCTCCATTTATTTCCCATTAAATACATATATACATACATTTTTTACTTTGTTCTTGTACCTTATATCAACTTTGAAGTGACAGAATAAACTAGACTGGGTATTGTACTTTTATAGTATTTACTTAAACAGATGAATTAACATCACAATTATTAATCCATTCATGGTATGGTTGCTTTCGGCTCTTTGTTTTCCATCTCCCAGTTTTTTCTCCAGTAAGCTCTCCTGGACCATTCCACCATTGTCTGTAACTGTCTTTTAATAACTGACATGTTGAATATAATGTATTAGAGCAAGAACACGCATCCATCTACAAACTTAACTGAATAAACTACTTGAAACTTCAACAATGTGCCTTTACTCCTCACACAGGAAGGTCATCAGAAAGACAAAGTATCCCAGATCTGCTAGCTAAATGTTTTTTATCTTGATTAATCCTTTTTCCTCTGTTTCGTGTTAGTCTTGTTACTAGACCTAATGCGAGCTTTATGGATTACTCCAATTTATTAGGGGTAGGGACATTATGAATATACAAAACAATCCTCAACAACTACACATGAGAGACAATTGACAAATGATTCCCTAGCAAATAACATGGTTAACAATAAGATATTATCCTCGAAGAGTGTAATTTACCACATTAACTTGCCCATAGTAATGGGGTGAGGTGTCTAATGGAGACTTTGAATGGTCATCCACTCAGATAGCTATTCTGATCCAATGTCTGTTTTCACCCATTTCAACGTTTGGATTGTCGAATCGGACTGTATCTGACCTCAGCGCCTTTTACCAGAGCTTTGTATCCAAGACTCTGACTCCTCCCCTACCCAAAATTCCCTCCTGTCTGATTTACCTCAAATTTTTTTTGCTGTCTGTTCATCCAGACATTTTTTCAGACAGCTCTCCCTGCGATCACAATAAGTGAGTCCTTTTTGTCAGTTTTCATCCTCTTGACTCCTTCCTTTAGTAGTTTAGCATTTAGGATAGAGTATGTTGTATTTTAGGGTTAATTTAATAGTTAGGTAGTGTTTGTAGTCCTTAAAACTGTGTTCTGAGTGTTTTTTCTAATCAAATTTTCCAGTTGTCTTTGGCTGTGTTTATCAAGGTTTTGGCTTATTCCCACCTACACCATGCCTGTGAGGACAGAAATATCCGACTGTAATGAACACAACTTGGATATGGAAGACACTGAAGTTTCTGTATCAGTAAGCGAACTCGCAAGGCTAATTGGCTTGCTAACTCAGGTTGTGAGTACTCAGAGTTCTTTAGTTAACTCAGTTACTTCCTCTTTTTTGCCCACCACCCAGTTACAGTTCCTTAGTCAGCATTCTAGCCAATTCTTTAATACTTTTGGAATGACTGGGCAAACACATTTTGGATTCTCTTCACAAACAGGAAATACAGCCGAGGTTTCAACTATTCATTGTTATACAGGAGCAGTAAATACTCTTTGAGAGGTCAGCAACAACACTGAAACTGGTTCTAACTTTAATGACTTTAATTTTGAACACTGGACTGGTAAGAAATTTAATTTCACTGATTTGCACGAACCCAATAACAACATTTATCAAGATATGGTACACACTTTTAGAGAAAAATTTATTCAAACGTTTACCATAAAAATTTAAATTGATTACTTGAATGAATGCATTAACTGTAAATGGGTCCTGAAGGGATTGTGCTTTTCTAAGTTTCCAAATAACATTGAACGTAATAGTGATTTTCATATGGAATTGTTGGAACATTTTAACTGTTTTGGAATTGAGCTCATGAGGTTGATGGTGAGGAATTATCAGTCTAACTTAAACTTCTAGATGAACCGAAAATTTTGAATGATAAAATTGTCTCGGATCTTATGCATGGTACTGACAGAACTCATTATTGTAAGGCATTTAAAGACGTTGATTATATTTGTGAGGACATTTATCATAAGATCATAGGATCATGGGAGGTTACTAGGCTAATGGCCCTGGGGTCTTTACAAGCCTAGCCAAGAGTTTATTCCCAAAAAAGAAACCTCAGTCAGCACCTGTCGCCCCTGTCACTGAGGGACACAGGTGGAACCCTTGGGACAAATTTGTGGTTTTCCATCCACTTATCAAGATTGTGCTTGAAGAGGGTCAGTGAGGTGCTCTGTTTGACATGCATGGGAAGTCTATTCCAGAGACAGGGCAGCCTCTGGCAGTCAAACCAGGTTTTGTTGATGTTGTGTATTAGATTTAGGCTTTTCAAGAAGGTAATGCTCGAGGAGTTAGACTTAGAGATAGGCAGCATCTCTAGTAGGGCAGGGTCCAATATTGCCTTATAGGCAAGACACAAATCACCTCTGAGCAATCTGTATGATACCGAGTAGAGTGATAGTGATCTAAGCCTGTACACATAGGACAGTTGTTGGAGGCCATGGATACTCTTTGTAAGGTATTTCTGTGGCCTTTCCAGTTGCTGCAGGTGTTTGGAGAGGTACATACCAAAAGGGACGATATACTCAATTATTGGCATAATGAGGGAGGAGTGCAGAGAGGTAATAACCTCATTTTTTCTGGAAGCAATCCCCTTACTTATGAGCTGAACCAAGTAAAAGGCATTTCTGACCACTGCCGCTACATGATGGTCAAATGTGAGATAGTTGTCAACCTGAGTTCCCAGGTCTCCCACCACAGGTTGCGTGGTTAGGGGGCTGCCACTGATGTGGTAATCAGTAGGGGCCATGCTTTTGATGAATGATATGATAATAAATGTTTTTGCATTTAACTTAAGGCCATGACTTTGGAACCAGTCATTTTGTTCTGTAAGACCCTCTTGCAGTATGTTAATATCATTTGGGAAGTCAATGACAGCACATAACTTACAGTCATCCACAAATGTGGTCATCCACAGGCCTTTAATCTTTGTTTGGACCTCTGAGAAGTAGATGCCAAACAGTTGTGGTCCCAGGACAGAACCCTGCGGAACACCACTAGTGACAGGTCTGCTGTCGGGGGTGGAGGCACCTGTTTTGATATTGTGGGTCTTATCGGTGAGGCAGTTGGCCACTCAACTGATGAGGCAGGGAATTATGCCAAGTTGTGTTAACTTTTCAATGATACCTGAGTGGGGGATTGTGTCAAAGGCCTTCGCCAAGTCAAGGTAAGCTATATGTACTGATTTTCACTCTTCCAGGGTCTTGGTGACAGTCTCAAAAAAGTCAACCAGGTTCAACAGGCAAGATCTGCCCTTGACGAATCCAAAATGGGTTAAAAAAGAGATAAGGACAATGAAAAGGGACTTAAATGAATACTGGGAAGGAAGGGTTTACCCCTTTCCCAAGGGTAATGGCCATGAAATGACAACTACTGGTTTGGAGCATACAGTGATTTTTAACGGTGATGATAGTAACATAGTATCTGGCAATGAGGTTTCAGGCAATGCCTCCTTTTCAGGGTATCCCTGTCTGAGATGCAGCAAGCAGATAGCAAGGAAGCAAGAACTGAATGCTCAGGATGCAAACAGGGACAGTTATTATGCTCAAGGAGGAGGAAGAAGAGAAAGGGGAAGAGGAAAAAGTTACTATCGTACCAATCGTTACAGCAGCGATTGAGTCTCAATACTCCTACTAATGATTTTGACATCATTCAGATTTCATACGTTGGTATTAAAAACAGTTTTTGTAATTTTAATGTCTTCAACTATACTGATTTGCTTAACTAATGTTGAAGTGAACCTGTTGGTAGAACTTATGGAAATAGTTTTAAAGAACAATTTTTATTTATTTTAATGGGGACTACTACAAACAAATTCAAGGGGTAGCTATGGCAACCTGTTGTGCCCCATTATTTTTCAACTTGGTACTTTATTATTGGGAAAAAATGTACTGTCCTCTGATTTTGCTCTCTTGATAGAACACTATACATGTTTTTAGATGATATTTGTTTATTTTGGAGAGGGATGAGTTAAAAGAATTTTACCATTAAATTGAAAATACCATTTCTTTTTTAAGGTTCACTTATTCTTATTCAGTTGAGGCCATTAATTACTTGGATGTTAATATTTATAAGGATTTAGTGAAAGGGAGATTGCAGTCCAAGATTTACCAGAAGGAAACATTTTCAAACTCTTACTTGCATTTTTTTAGTGAATATCCTTTTTGTCATAAAATGCAAATAGTAAGAGGGCAAATGATTAGGGCCTCTAGAATGATCACTGATCATGATACATTTGTAGAGGAAATTGACTTGTATTTAAATTTTATTTCTAGAAAGGAGTTATCTTAAGAAACCAGTACACCAACTTGCTCTGGAGGTTATAAACAACTGTGATCAAAAGTATTTTCCTATATTAGGGACAGAATTGACCCTGGATGATACTAAATCTGTAAACAAGGATTTTCATAAAGCTTATTTTGTTTATAATTTTTATTCAAATTCCAAGGACATTGAAAAATTGTTAATAAGTATTGGAGTGTTTTAACATTATGACCTGAAATTAAACAAGTTATTCCAGACACACATTTGTTGATTAGGAAGAGGATTAGAAATTTAAAGGAGATTTTAGATAATCATGATTCGAAACAAATCAGTGGGTCAAAAAACATTAGTAATAAGAAACATGGGTCTTACAAGTCTGGCTTTTGCAACCAGTGCCAATATATGATGAATACTAGTAAAACTTACTTAGAAGCCAGGAACATTTTCCTTAAACCTGAGGGTCACTTCAGTTGTAACAGTTGGGGTGTTGTTTATTTAGTAAAGTGCATGTCTTGTGCCAGGTTTTACATTAGCAAAACTGAAAGGGTATTAAGGAACCATACATATATGAACACATATATGACATGACCCATTGTAAGGTCAGCAATGCACTTGCAGACATTCCAAGGTATGTCCTAAAAGTAATTTTTTGTTTTTCACTCTGGAACAAGTGGCCCATGACTCAAGGGATGGACCATGGGAAGCTAAACTGGAATACTGAGAGTTATTTTGGCAATTAAAGTTGGATATGGGTAACCCCCAGTTTTAAATGGTAACATTATTATTTCTAGAGCTTTGAAAATGAGAGCCACAAAACTATAAATGACAGTTTTCTTGAAAATTCAGGTGTATTACTTTCCTCATGTGAATTGGTTTTATACTTTTATGTTTTGACATTTAACTATTGTATTTATAAACATGTTAATATTTAACATTTTAGAACTATTTTGCAGGACACATTTATTTATTTAATTTTACTCTGTATGATTTAGTTGCTTTGTGTTCATCCAAGTTCAAACTGAACTCACAAGATTGCCTTTTAGTGAAAAGTATTTGTAATTCATACATTTTAATGCCCTATATTTTAGGAAGAGGCATTTTGATCGGTGTATTCTTCTTCTTCTTTCAGCCTTTTCCAGTTAGGGGTTGCCACAGCAGAGCACCTGTCAGCTCATGATTGGCAGCAGAGTTTTATGGTGTCAAGTTGCCAGCCCAACGCCCAACCTTCCACAGAAGGCACACGCACGCATGCATGTACTCATGCCTAGGGCCAATTTAGAGTGTCCAATCCACCTACAGCATGTCTTTGGGATGTGGAAGAAAACCTCCACGACCACAGGGAGAACATGCAGACTCTGCACAGAAGGCACCCCAGCTGAGAATCAGACCGGAGAACCTCTTGCTGTGAGGTGGCAATGCTAACCACTGCACCACTGCGGCCGCCCTATTTTGATTGGTGTATTGTTATTATAAAATGGTTGCCTGGACTTTATTATGTGTTCTGATGATGTCTGATATACCACAGATGAAAGCGCTTAACCAATTTTAATTTATTTTTGTTGAATAAAGTCAGTTTGTTTTATCCTTATTCATCAGTGCAGTTTTGCCATTTTTTAATTTCTTTCATCCTTGGCTGTGGTTCTCAAGGTTTCCAGTAGAGTTAACTGATAGTGCTAATTTATTTATTTTTTTTCGCTTATTAGTGGGATAGTTAAGTGTACTACCTATTTCTATTAATCTAAAGCTTTCCTGAAAGGAATTCTTTTGTTGACACCCCCCACTCAAGATCCAGTTCCTCCATGGGATATCACATTGTCACTTCAATCATTAACTCAAAATCCTTTTGAGCCTGTGGACTCAGCCAAATTAAAGTTTCTTTCATGGAACATCATCTTCCTGATTGCCATTGTCTGTGCCAGATGAATATTGGAATTACAAGTGCTCTCATGCAAGCCACCCTTTCTGATCTTCCACAAAAATAGTGTCACTGAGAATGAACCCTTCCTTTCTCTCAAAAGTTTCATCTGAAACAACTTTGAATCAGCACATTGACTTACCTTTATTTTTCCATGCTGCTTAACAAAGGGTGAAAACTTACTTCATACATTAGGTGTGCAGCTCAGATTTGCTTATGCTGTACCACAGATGCTAGAAAGTCAGACAAACTATTTGTATCCTTATCCAAAAATGAAACTAAGACAATATGTATGAAAAGTCGCACTTTCTAAGTGATTGGCAGACTGCATTTCCTTCGTATATAAAAGTGAAGTATTGCCTTTGCATTCTAAGCCTAAGGCTCACTCCACTAGAGCAATGGCTACCTCTACAGCATCCACAAAAAGGGTTCCTGCTAGTGGCATCTGTGCAGCAGAAACTTGGTCATTAGTTCTTTCATACCTTTGTATCTCATGGCAAGTTGGATGTGCAGTCTAGAGTTCTCGCATCCTTTGGCTCTGTCATTCTCAGGAATGTCATTCTAGAGTCCACCCAGGTTCTTTTAGACATGGATCTAATGTTATGGTAAGTACAGAACTGTTGTTTATGAAGAGTGGGACTGAATCTGTATTGAGTTAATTTCTGAAGCAGATGAGGGGACTAGACAGTGTCAAAGGCTTTTATAATGTCAATGAAAACTGACCTGGAAATTTAAATTATTGGGTACTTTACATCCACGCAACTTTGTTTTACATTAATCTAAACCTGCTTTAAATGAGCTGGCAAGTTGTTTAGGCAGTTTACACATCTAAGATATAGAGATGCACACTATAACATGGCTGGTGGATCTTATCTGTACTGCAAGGATTCTGGTAAGGAGGAAGATGGGGAGCTGCAAGCAGAAATGCAGGAGAGAATGCTGCCATTGCTAGTGTCACAGAAACTTTGGCCAGAGACAAGGGGGCTGGGTGTCAATGTATAGTCTTTTCATATATAACACAGAAGGGAGAAATGGGGTGGAGCTGATGATTACATCGTCCTCCACCTATAGTAACCTAATCAACAGTCACTGCCACCCAAAGTGTTATCTAGGCAAGTAGGGAATGGAAGTAGTTTGCCAGGCATTTCTACCATATCACACTGAATGCACATCTATGTAAAATTTAGATTCACCAATCCATCTAGTACATACCTTTGAGCTGTAGGAAGAAACCAGCGTACCCAAGGAAAACTCATGTGAATACAGGGAGGTCATGTATACTCCACAAAGGAGGCACATCAGCCAAGAACTGAACTGAAGGACCTCTTGTTATAACACAACAATGCAACACCCTGTGCCACTGTGGTACTGGAGAGGAGTAGTATTCTGCATAAAGGAGGATATTGTATATTAGATCAAAGAGAAGAAAAAAGCAACAAACCAAGAACTGGAGAATGATAAGTCATGTCGGAAGCTAGAGTAAATGCCTTAACAGGTACAGCAGAAGAAGGGGAAGAGCTGGAGGAAGGAATTCAGTGAACATTCCCCAGAGACATCAAAAGAGAAGTTTAATAGACTGGAGGCGAGAATAAATAAGTGGAGTAGGAGGAAGAGGTAATACTTCTAAGAGATGGGAAGCCACCAGGACTGAAAATGGAGGTTCCATGCTCATGGATAAAGAAGGAGTTGATCCATTGGGGGGGTGTTCAACCTAGTGGTACAGGATTGTACTAGGAAGAACGTATTTCTGGAAAAAATCCTAACCACTGCAGAGGGTATGTCCAGATTAAGCAATTGTTAGCCAACAGTGATCAGACTAGAGTGTGGTTCAGAGTAAGGAAGAAACGTTAGAATATAATAGTAAACTTGCGCGGGATGTTGGATGAGTGGATTATTCTGTGGTACAGGGAGTGAGTAAGGTTGAGTTAAGAGGCGGGGCAATATGCTAGAGTGGGCCAGGAATAGAGAACTCACGGCAAAGGAAAAATTTGAGAAGAAGAGGCAAAAATGAAAAAAAAGAGAAGAAGTTAGCATGGCTACCTATGATTCTGATATCAACAAATAGGGCAAAGATAATGACCACAAGAAGTGAAAAAGTGATGATAGGATGGTGGCGGTGGCATAGCTCAAGAAGGCTAGCATAATATGCAACAAACTTTATGATGGCATCAAATTCTAAAGTTGAAATGAAGTTATCATAAGGGACCAAGAAAGGAAGCAAAAGCATTTTAGGTGCATATCATAAAGAAATTTGGGTGGTGGAATAGAATTTTCCAATTGCACATGAATGACAGGGAGATCACAGAACAGTGGGAAGAAGCAGCGGCACAGAATGGGCATCTTGTTTCAGTCTTCACAAAGGAAAGCAAGGGCAGAGTGTAATACTTGGAGGGGAAACACTGCAAAATAGGGAAAACAATACGTAGATACCAAGATGGAGATAAAGGAGATTCAAAGGAAAATTGCTGCCATTAGAAAAGGTAAAGCACATGGACAAGAAGGACTACATCTCAGAGTCCTCAGAATTCTGTCCAATGTGTTGGCAGACTCCTGGAGAGAGATCTTCAGTAGCTCACATGGTAGTACAGAAGTGACAGAAGGCTAGAAGATGGAACTGTTGTACCTTTGTACAAGGGGAAGGAGCAAAATCTGGGAATGTATGGGCCTAGTAGTTTGTGGCGAGAAATATCGTAGAAATGATGAAAACCATGGAGACAATGCTGAGAAGGGAGGCTGTTAGCAGTTTTAGATAAACAAGTAAACAATATTCCTAACAGCAACCATCAGGTGATTATGATCAGAAGGAGATCTCAATCAAACTGGATCCAGTTTTATGACTAGGTTATAAATGAATTTTATGGAGGAGTGCAGTAGATATAAATTAACTTTACTTCAACAAGGCCTGTGACTAGGCCTCAAAACAGAGATTCACAGGAAATCTGTACAAATTTAATATAAGTCCAATTGATTGATTTATTTATTTATTTTACATTTGTTGACTGGGATAGCCCGACTGGATACATGTCCATTTTCAGTGGAGGCCCGGGGAGAAAAGCTCCAAACTTACAAACCGATAAAGAAAAGCAAGTCACAGTATATGCACAAGCATATTGTATTAACATACACGTTACAGTCTCACATTTAAAACCTATGAAGAATAGTTTATATTCAGAAATATATACAAATATGTTAAAGTTTCTCTTATCATACCTATAGGTGCAGCTTATATGCAGAGTATCTGCAAAGATGTTACAGTTTCTCCTTTAAAACCTTTTAGTGTAAGAGGTTAGTCTCTATGAATAAAAAATTGCAAGGATATGGAAGTAGATGAGGCTTTAGTCAGGGTTAGAGCAAGGACATAACCAGTGAGTTTTAAAATACTGGGTTAGATTTTTTTTTTTAATTGATTAAGGGAGGGGTTCAGAGTAAGGTCATATGGGAGTGAATTCCAGGTTTTGCCTACTGAATTTGTAAACAATGATTCTCCAGATAGGTTGTTAGCTTTAACAGATTGAACCAAAAATTTTGTAGTGGAATGAAGTGACCTAGAGTTTTTGTAGGGATGGATAATGTTTTTAAGGAAGGCATTTTTTCTGGATGGTTAACCTTGAATGCTACAGTAAGTTGATTATATTGAATTAGCCTGGGTAGTTCTAGCCATCCTAAGAGGTTTAGGTTTTGACAATGTTTTGACAATGGTGTGTCCTGTAGGGAGTTCCTCTGGAAAACCTTGCAATTTGATTGTAGGAGCTAGAGACTTTGCTGAGATCAATTTTGTTCAAGTTAGTGAGTACTGGCAAGGCATAGAGTAGAGTTGAAAGCAGATAGGTACGGGCAATGGCAGTCCTAGCTAGAGGGGTGAGAAAAGGTTTGTTTTTGCATAGGGGACAAGTTTTTTATTAACGGTTTTAATATTTTTGTTTATGTGCATGTCATATTTGAGATTGTTGTCTATTATAACACCCAGGAATTTGGTATACATATCTGGTGAGATTATGGTCCCATTGTTAGATGTTACAGTGAACAAAGGTTGAGAAGATTTACGAGTAGGGGAGAAGAGCAATAGCTTTGTTTTATTAGGGTTTAATATCAGCTGTTGATTAGAGTTCCAGGTTTCGACTGTATTAAAGGTTTTCTGGGTTAAACTAAGGAGATCTGTAGGGGTAAAGGCTGAGAAATCCAGGGTGGAGTCATCAGCATATTGTATACAGATTGTGGCTGGGATTACAGTGTGGAGGTCATTGATAAAGAGGGAGAAAAGAAGGGGACCTAATATGGAGCCTTGAGGGACATCAGGAGTAATGGGGAGAAGGGTGGAGAGTTTGTCCTGCAAAAGGACGGCCTGCTGTCTTCCACTAAGATAAGATTGAAACCATTGTATGGCATGGTTGTTTAGGGATATTTTATTCAGGGTAAGTAAGAGTAGCTGGTGGCTAACCATGTCGAAGGCCTTGGAAGGATGGAGAAACAGGGAAGAAGATAGTTTGCTATTGTTACGGGTGGAATTTATGACATTAGAAAAGGTGAGGAGGGCTGAGGTGGTCCTGTGCTGAGGTCTAAATCCATGCTGGGAGTTGGCCAGAAGATTATGTTGAATAAGGTAGTGTAAGAGTTGTTTATTGATACACTTTTCCATAATTTTAGCCAGAGGAGAAAGGATAGCTATTGGTATATAGTTTGATAGCTCAATGGAGCTGCCTCCTTCGTGGAGTGGTATGACGTGATATTTTCCAGATAGAGGCTTCAGTTATGGTTCTGTTTATCAAAATAGAGACAGGGTATGCTATAACAGCAGCAGCTTTTTGCAGATAGTCTGCAGGGAGGAGGTCAGCTGAAAGGGTGATTGGTTTGAGTTTGTTAATTAGGGCTCTAAAGAGCGAAGTCGGAACGTTTGGAAGCAAAAGGAGAGAATGTCACTGGGTTTTGGGGGTTCAGTGTTAGGACAAGTTGTTTTAAGTTTGCTATCAAGGGCCTGGATGGTTTCTGTAAAGAAACTGTTGAAGGTGTTGGCAATGGACTCTGGCGATTTTTGGGTTGGGGCTGAGGGGGTTAGAGTTGTGGATTGCCCTGGGTGGAGGAGTTTGTTAATACCTGCCCAGAACTTCTGTGGCTTGTTGTGGTGTTTCTGCTGTAGATGGCAGAAATAGGTTTTTTTTGTCTAGTAATATGGATTTTTTTTTAATCATTCCCATATTGTCGAAATTTGAGTTAATCTTGTGTGGCTTTAGAGGAGCGCCAGGTTTTCCAGGTATTATTTCGTTGGATGATTTTAAGTTTAGTTTATTTAGTGAGCCAGGGGGCAACTTTTGTTTTAATTCTAATAGAGCGTGCAGGTGCATGGTTGTCAAGGATTGCCAGGAATATGTTATTAAAATGTGGTACTGCCTCATCTAGTGGTAGTTGTTTTAGAACTGATGAATTGCATAATTTAAGTTCTTCTAAGACTTTATTAAGGTTGAATTTTTTGTTATTTCGTATTGCTTTATAGATGGGTAGATGTGGACATTCAACTTTATGCCTAATAGCATACATTAAGAAATGATCACTTAGATCTTCAGGGAGAGTACCTGATTTGTACATGTGGTGGGGGCTATTAATTAGTATCTAGTCTAGGATACTTTATTTATTGCTGATCCTAGTAGGTTATAGTTTGTGTAAAACCATGTAGGTTTACATGGGTGGTTGGGGTCTCTGCAGTGCAGGTGTAACAATCTATATTGAGGTCCCCTAGAACAATGGTCTCTTGGAGGTAGGTATTGGATAGCCAGTAGAGGATATCTTCTAGGGTCCCTGAGTTATTACCTGGGGGAATATAGACACATACTATGTTTATACATTTGCTTTTATTTATTTGTAGTGTGGAAATCATAATTTCCGCTTTGTTAAATATAGGTTGTTGAAGGTTGTTTAGAGTAACATTTAGGGTTGTTTTATAGAGAACAGAAACCCCTCCCCCTTTCCTGGTAGTATGATCTAGCCTGAGTATATTATACCCTGGAGGTAGAATTTCATTATTTGCTGTAGTTGATTTTAACCATGTTTCAGTGAGACAAAGTATGTCGGGGAGAAGGTTGTCATGAGGGCATGGAGGTTGTAGACCTTATTGTTGATGCTTCTAATCTTTAAGTGGCAGGCCAATAGTGAGTTGGGGGGTCTAGTTATGCTTTGTCTTATGTTTGGGCTGTTATGATTAGAGTTAGTGTTGTCTGGGGATGTTGGCCCAGGGTTGGAGTGGATATCCCCATCAATAGCAAGGGTGTAGGGCAAACTAGCTATGAGCTTTAGAAATGTATTTAGCAATTTTTGGTAGTATTTAGTTTTGGTGTTAACATATCTGGGTATAACAGAGTGGGTGTTAGCAGGGCAAAATGAGTTGGCGTTGATGGACATGAATGAGTGGGCAGAATGGTTTGAGAGGATTGGGGTGGTAGCAAGGTGTTTGGGATGGTTGAATCCTATATGGGATTGGTTTTCATAGATGGTGAGAGAATAAAGAGTGATTAGTAAAAGTAGGGTGTAGAGTAGAGGTGGTATTTTGGAAGACTTAGTAAGTATTAGAGACATAATGGGGGGAATATACTCCTGGCAGGTAGGCAACCTAGGTGTAATAAGATACAAACGTAGTCCAAAGTCCAAAAACCAGCTCTTTATTTCGGATCTGGTACCTCGGCCTTTCGCCTTCAAAGGATCACAAAACTCTCCATATTTTCACAGTATAAATATACATTTTCTTAATGACATAATTGATTAATTAATTAACACAGCTTTCTGAGATAATCATTTAGAATAACTTCATACATTTAAAGGGACATTCAAAGTTACATAAAGTAACATAAGCAATTACACTTTCTAGAATTTCAAGTTTAAATAACATTTCATTCCACTTAATAATATCCCTTTGAGATATAGAAAATTCCTTAAATATATTTGGAAATATATTATTAAAATATATTAAAAAAAATTATTTCTTAATATATTATATTGTTATTATACAAGATAGAAATAGTCAGAACCACCAAAAAATATTACTTCAATCATAATAAATGCATTACTACATAGATACATTGCTAAGGATATTCTACAAATAATAAATAATAAATACTAAATAATTTCATATCAAGGACACTCTATTATATAAGTATTGATTCATAGCAGCATTAGATACTTAGTTCCAAATTTAATCCACCCGGTTTCAAAGTGTTATATTTAAGAATCATTTTTGTTTCCAATTCTAATAACTTTTGAATGAACATTTCTCCACCTACAGAGTAAAATCACCCAAGATGCAAAATCTTAAGCTATTAGAGCAACTACCATGATGTTCCAAAAAATGTTTGGCCACAGGACTAAATTCACTTTTATTTTTTATATCCCTTAAATGTTCAAGTATACGGACTCGAACCATTCTTTTAGTCTGTCCTATATACCATATATTACAAGAACATCCCAATATGTAAACTACTCCCACTGACCTACAATTAAAATGAAATCTAGGTGAAAATGATATCCCGTTAATTCTACTTGGGTTTATAACCTTAGTACAAATGCTACAATGACCACAGGGATGTGTACCTACCGGAAGACCTAAATCCTCATCTCCTTTCACAAAATTAAAGCTCAATAATTCTTTTAAATTTTTCCCCCTCTTATAAGAGAATATTATATGTTTCGGAAAAAGATGACCTATATTCTCATCATCAATAATGAGGTACCAATATTTTCTTATCAATTTTTCAACCTCACCCGACAGAGGAGAGAACTTAGTCACATAAAATATTTTTTCTTTTTCTTCCCCCATCCCATTAGTGTTATTCCTGTAGCTATTATAATCATAATCAATATTAGCAAAGCTTTTATCAGTTACCCGATAATTAATATCAGTAACCCCCAGAACTTTATTTTTAATCATCCTCAAATTATCTATATTATAGCCTCTCTCACTAAGTCTTAATTCAACCTTGTTTAATTCTTTATTTCTTTCACTTAAATTACTCGTATGGTCAGATATCCTTTTAAACTCTCCTAGAGGTAATGAACCTAGGTGTAATAGTTGGTGGGGAGATAGTGGAAGGGGTAGATTATAAATGAATTCCTGTTAATGGTTGGTGAAGGAGGGGAGGGTTGTGGCTGAGGGGTTATAAATTCAGAGGTACTGTGGGCAGGTGGGAATAGGGGGCAAGGAGGGGCATGAAGTGAGCCCAGAGGGTAAGCGGAGCAAGGCTTAACCACACCAGATGAATCCTCTGAGCCTGTGATTAAAGTAAGAGGCTTTTTTCTTGCTTTCTTACTTGCTTTAAATTCTAATCTATGTTCTGTTTTTAAACACAGACAGTAACTTTAACAGTACAATTTGGTGGAACTTTCTAGCATTAGTAGCCTTACTTAAGGGCTGGGAAGTTTGGTGGCATTGACCCAGTACAGCTGAATTAAACAGTTGAAGCAGAAAGACTTTAGAAAAAAGAGTAACCTTAGTTAAGTTTGTTATTGATGGTAGACCAGTGTGGCTATCAGATTTTTTTTTAATGCCCAGCTGGATGCAGTCTTTCTAATTGTGTGAACCATTGGGAGCCATGAGAAGAGATAATACTTAATAATATATATTTAGTATTAGCTCATCACCAAAAATAGAACTATATCAAAAAAATAATTGAACAGTGTTTCATGCCATATATAACACAGTGACTGAGAGAAAAAGCATAATCCTTACATTAATAGTACACTGCACTGCACTAAGAAACAGTTTCAAGTATTACAACAAGGAATAGCTGTTCGGCTGAATGGTAAGTCACAGAGAGTTGTGCTGAGAGGAAGAATATGAGGAATTAGAAAAAGTGACTAGTACAGTACCACAGGTGTCTGTACTGATCCACTACTCTTCAATGTTTGACTGAGACATAACTGTGAGAACAGTGAACATGATTAACCTTTTTGTGAATGAAACAAAGATGCAGCAATGGAGGTTGGTGGTATGAGTTTAGTAAAACATTTAGAAAGGCACAGCAAGTGTTCAAAATGTAGTATCTGAGATTCAATGCAAGCAAATGCAAACTCCCACACTTTCACCACAACATCCCTGATGTGAAGTGGCAACCAAAGGCCAAAGGGAGTGAAACATATGGCAAGAGAGCAGCATTAGGTTGCAGGGCTGTTGATCTCACCTCCACTGGGCTACTGGGAGCAAAGTAAGAGGGTTAATATCTACAGCAAAGGAATACTGGCATTTATCCTCAGTGGATAGATTTTAGAAACAAACAGGTAATGTTTTCACTGTACATGACTTGAAATGGACCATTCCCTGCAGTGAGTTCTGGAGTCTGTCAAAGTGAAGTAACTTCTGGCTGCTGGAAGGAATCCACAGGAATGCTAACAGAAAGCTCAATGAGTTAGAGGAGAGAGGTTAAAGCAGAGAATAGAAGATGCACATCTCTTTCCATTTGAGACCAGAAGAAGTGCATAGGGGGCATGATATTGAAAAACAAGAAAATGTCAGATGCTGTGAAAAGGACATTCTGAACCAGAGGGATAGAAACGTTAGGAGGGGCACAAACACCAGATTGCTGCAACTCATTCCTGGATTTTTGAAAGAAAAAAAATCACATACAAAGTTGTAGAGACATGGAATGGATGACTATTATAGGTAGTGGAGTGGAAATCGATAGAATCATTCAAAGGGACTTGGTTCAGGTGGTAAAAGGATAAAGGAGAAATTAGTGATGAAATATAGCCAACATGTTAAATACATTTAGTGTATAAACTAAATAGTTATAATTATCTCCTTTTTCCCATCAAATAAATGTGATGCATAACTTTCTTTTAAACTTAAAATGTCTAAGCTGTTGGCACATTCTTTCCTGTTTCCCCTTCTCTCAAACCAGTTAAGCTGGTCTATATGCATGATTTAAATCTTTATTTATGAAAGGTCACACTTTGCAGTGTCAAGGGATGGTTTCAGCAGTATATTAAAAGCATAGCTCTGCTTCCTTAATGACACATGCCCCCAGATTTACTATTCCTCCATGCAGGACTAGCTTATTCCTGCACGGAGTTGGCTGTTTAGGAGCAGGATGCCAGTGCGCCATGCTTAATAATGAGGCACACTGCCTGAGCTCCTAGGCTTACATGGAGCATGGAAGAGTGCAGGGGGCATATCTGAGAGCAGAGCTCTCAGACTATACATGCCCTTGCAATGAGGAACAGCAGAAAGGGGTATGAAATAAGTGAGACCGCTCATAGGTGACCACATATCCCCAGCAACAGTCCCCCTTGTGTACAAAACAACAGTATACCTAAAATAAAGAAGCCCTTTTTTTTTTTTTAATCCGATTAAAGCTAACCGTAGGTGCGCAGGTGTGCCCATCACTTAGCTACAGTTAATGCAGCTTAATTGACTGAAGAGGATAACAAGGAAGGTATATGCAAATAAAGAAGCATAGCAATAGTGTAGTGGGCAGAGCATTCGCTGTATGAGCAGGCATTCCCGGTTCGAGTCCCACTGCAGAACATTCCATTTTCCATGGCAAATCATGTTATGACTAATATTTATGTTGCATAACTCACTAAATAACATACTTTCATGAACTGGAGTACTGCAGTAAATGCACAAGTGAGGTGTCAGTGTCATAATGAATAAGGCACTAGTAAACAGGTTTAAGCACAAATAAGCAGTAGTAAACATATTTAAGCACTAGTAAGTGGGCTTAAGCCCGTTTGCACGGCGGTAAGCAATGCCTACACTGGTTAAGCGATTACAAGCTAACTCTCTGTAAGCAGAAGTAATGGCAGGTTAGCAGTGCTTACAGTCACGCAAACCTGCTTACAACTGCTCAGTAGTGCCTTAGTCACTCTGTATCCAATGACCCTTGTTCTGCCCATCAACAAAATAAACAACCATGCAGGTCTCAAGCCCAAGACCTTATACACCATAGTCACAGTAGTTAACCACCAAGTCATCAGAGAAGTACAGAAGAATGCGATAACAGCAAACAAGTACCTCACCATAGTAAAATCAAACTAAACCTGTGAAAGGAATCAGTATACAGTCATATGTTCCATAACCCACTAGATAGCATAAATATTACAAGAACATCCCAAGAGTACAGCAGTAAGCCCAGAAGTGAGGTGTAATTTTAATAGAGTGTTGAAGTCCCCAATAAAACACGAGGACCCCATACAGTATATGTACACATTAATCATGGATACTAGGCAGATATATAAGATGTAATGAATAAGAAATCAATGCAAAAAAGAAAAAATAATGCAAAGTCTAATGTAAGCAACACTAAGCATTGAACAGGCCAGCTTAGCAGGTGTATGAATGTGTAGGCCAGCTAACTCAATTTGCCCAGTGTTATACCCCTTTAAACAATGCCAACCTTAGTTAATCAGGTTTGCCCATAGCTTAGCCTTTTCAAAACTGGCCAATCATGGAAAAGTGCGGGAAATCGGCCCTGCTTAAACCCAAGAGGCGGGAATACATCTCATAACTGGTTGCAGCTTCCCCTTGCAGGCACTATGGCAGTAAGGGGAGAAGGTGTGCACTTTTGGGCGCAGCGCTGGTGCATCCAGGAGTCCAAGGTCATGGTAGGACTCCTTGTCAAAGACTATGATCAGAAATAGCTGCAGGGCCAGTACCAGGGCTCCCAATATAAGGCAGAGGCCTGGGACCATCTCGCCTGTGACCTCACCAGTGCCAGTGGCATACCCCGAACTGGTGAGCAGGTCAGGCACCACTATGCCGACCTGAAGCGGCATGGAGGGGACCTCTTGGAGGAGTGGCTCTAAGAGGCTAGAGCATCAGGGGATGTTCCACCTGTGTGCAAGTGTCACACCAGTATGTGTATAATAATTGCCAGCTCAGGTATATCATGGATAGGTATGGCTAAATATTCCTCTTATGTCTCCCACAGCTGCAATGGAATGGGCTGCAAACCAGGAGGCCCACATTTCCCTGGCAAGGTTGTGACATGAGGCATGTCAGTAATACTCATGCATTTTCTGTCATAGGAAATAAAAATAAAAGTAGTAGTAAATTAATTGTTTGTATAAAACTTGTATTGTTCAAGGCAAGTACTGCATACACTAGAGAATTGTTCAAGGTAAGTACTGCATACACTAGAGAATATGGCAGGAAGAGTCTCATATAGTTTGTAAGTCAATAAAAGTGTAATAGCTTAACAAAACAGGTCTAAATGCTGGACTGCATGTGTATATCCTGGTATCATATGGTAATGTAGATATGCAATCATGTAATAGTACTGTAGTATAAAGCACGGTTACCCACACCATACACCATAAATTTAATGTGTAGGAATGCCTGTATATGGCAGGTGTAATCCCCATAGGCAATTTAGTACAATTGAGCGACACATAGGTAGCAAACAGGGAAAATGCAAACAACAAAAAACAAATAGCACATGTAACTGATATGTGAACTATTGCTTTTTAAGCACACACAGCCACAGTTCGAATCCTGCCAGTGGTAGTAGTCTGCATACAGAATCATACCCCACAACTGTATGGATGTGTCCAGAATGTCTTTTAAAGTGGCTCATATCTGTTGCCTATCAACCTGTCCCCCTGGGAAATCAGTGGGATGATCCCAGACGTATAGGCAGCAAACAGGAAATACAACTGATTGACACACAGCTATGAGAACAAAGCTGGCACACTAGCAACTCCCCAATATCTTATGTGACTAAGAAGCCACGTATGTCCCACTTACACCCCTACTTGTCAAGCTGTGGTCAGAGTGTGTACAGTAACAGAGTGAGATGTATGTGCATAATAGTAATGTGGAATCTGGTACTGCATGTGGGAACATTCAGGTAGTGCTAATAAACATTCCTCCCACAGGTCTGTCAGATACCAACACTGTGCCCAGAAATACAAGAATGATGTGCAGTTGCTCTGAATAATGAGATATTACACATCACTGTTGCCCACACTGTCCTACAACATATAACTGTCTAGGAAATCTATATAAGAGTGATGTTATACAAGGTAAGAATGCATAAGCACAGGGGATTAATAAGACAGAAAACAGATAGGAGATATACAGCAATATCTATATAGCAGACACAACTGTGATGAACAGTGTTTAAGTTGTAGCAGGCACAGCCATGGTCTGAATCCTGGGAGTGGAATTAGGCTGCATACAGATTCATACCCCACAGCTGTGCAGATGAGACCAGAATGTCCGGTATATGTGCCCATATCTGCTGCCTGTCCCCCTGGTAAGTCTGTGAGATGATCCCAGATGTTTATCCAGCACACAGGGAATACAAGTGATTGTTAAAAATCATGAGAGCACACCTGTCACTGTAGCAACCCTCAAAACTGTTAGGAGAGTAATATTTCAAGTATGTCCTATCAACACTCCCATGTTGTGAAGCTGTGACCAGAATGTGTACAGTAACACAGTGAGATGTATGTGCACAATACTAATGTGTAATCTGGAACTTTGCGTGGCAACAGTCAGGTAGTGCTAACAAACATTGCTCCCACAGGTATGTTGGATCCGAACACTGTGCTGAGAAATACAGACTATTATAGCCTGTACTGGTACTGTTCACTCTGGCATTATAGGGAATTGTGAGTGTTGCAGTTTCTCTGAATAATAAAGTATCACTGGTCACTGTCACCCACACTGTGCTACATGATATAACTGTGTAGGAAAGCATGTATATGTGTGTGTCCAGTCACTAAAGGTGGAAGAGGACAATATTCAAGATATGTCCAGGCACACCAGCATGTGGTCAACACATGGCCAGAGTCTGTGCAGAAAGAGTTGGATAGCTATGTGTAAAACATAAACCCGGAATCTGGGAGTATGTGTAGCAACAGTTAGTTAGTGTTAACAAACATTCCCTCCACAGGTATACCAGGTAAGATGTGTATACTGCAGGTAAAACCAGTTCATGTGTAATGATGACAACAGCCAGATCACTGTCCAAACTAAGGCTATAGGGTAGTGTAGTAAGACTTGTAAGGTACAGATAACAGTACTGACTAGGAAAGTAATGTGGACTACAGAAATAAACTAGTTGTTAATTGACAACTTTCAATCTCCCCTACCATATGTCCAACAATAATCAACATACCCACCCCAACTGCTATGTAATGACTCTGATGATGTCCAATTGTTTGATAAATATTTTCATGGTTCCCATGCATGTGCTGTATTGAATTATTCCAACATTGCTGGCATGGTGCCATCAATGTACCTGCATGCTGTACTTATTACCACTGTGGTCCGATCTATGCATGTGTTCTGTTTGCTATGCAACTGTTCCATATCTGGTATCTGGGTTAATGGGAATATCTATCCATGCTGTCATACCTAGCCCTGGAATGTGTTGACTATTACTAACCTACATATGTTGATGAAATCTACACACTATAGCATGGTTGGGAAGGCTGGTCCCAGTGGACCCACCTGTTCCACAGCAGCTGGCTGTGGCACCGGGCACCAGCATGTCTGGGGCCCAATCCCAGACCACCTTGTCCGCTGGTCCTGCACCACCTTCGGGTGGAACCACCTCAGGAGATGGGGCTCGCCCCCCGGGAGTGGGCGCGGACAGGCACCTGTCACCCATCGCCAGGTCTGGGTCGTGGTACATAGAGAGATCAACAAGCAGTTTGGTGATCTTCTATGCCAGCTCAAAGGCCACCTGTCATGCTTAGAGAGTCAGCCTGGTTCTGTGACTCAGCCCCCAGAACAGCCACCTTCGGGGCTGTGAAGGTGCAGTGGTGACTGTGGGACCTTAGTCCTACTGTTACCACTAGGGGGCTTGTGAGCTATCAATAGCCCAACACCCCTCCCCATCAAGGTGTTTACCCCCCACATGTGTCATCCATAGCCCCTGTATGCATCTTGTTTGTCTTGTCTGTTAACCTACCCAACCTACCTTCCCAAATATACCTACTACCCCTCCCCAACATCCCACTCTCACCTGAAAAAAAAAGGGCAATCTGTTCCCACAAAACAATCTTGCCCCATACATTGCTGTCCATTTCGCATATGTGTCCACGGGACACATGTAATCTGGTCTAATTGGCATCACAACTTATTATTGTTGTCCTCACCCCTCTCCCAGGGGTTTGAGTGTCCAAATCTACCTCCAAATTCAGTGTATATGCAGAGCTGTTGCTGTAGAAGACATGGGCAGCTATGAACCTTCCCAACACCCTTCCTGCACATCCCTGGCTAATTTCCCTACTGTCTTTCTCTCTTTGTGCCCCTTTTTTCACCACTTTCTTATCAACCCCTTTTTCTTTTCTTTTAAAGAAATTAGCACGGGGGTAATTGAAAGTAAACACTTTTAAGCAGCAGTAAGCAGTATTAAGTATGTTTGTGCAGGGGTAAGCAATGCCTACACAGGTTAAGCAGTTCAGAAGCTAACAGAGTATAAGAAACTGTAACCAGAAGTTAGCAGTGCTTACCTCAGCGCAAACCCATGCAAACCCGCTTGCAACCGCTTTAAAGTGCCTTAATTACTCTGCATCCAATGGCCCGTGTTCTGCCCAGCAACCAAATAAACAGCCACTCCAACGCTCGAACCCGGGACCCCGCACACCATAGACAAACTGATTTACCACTAAGACATGCCAGATATACATATCTCTGATGTTTTCAAAAACATATCATCCAGCCCAGTCATGCAACAGTACAGATAATGTATTCCAACATTTAGATTTATGTGTGTGTGTAAATATATTAATATCTAAACAGATACAACATATCTATATATGGATATATATATATATATATATATATATATATATATATATATATATATATATATATGAACATATATACATGCAAATGCCTACATCGACACATATATATGTCTACACCTATATGTCTACATATACGCAGCAAGTTACATACATGTAAGCAGATATATATCTATGTAGGTATATACGGATATAGTTATATATATATATGCAAGCAGATATATATCTATATAGGTGTATATGGCCATACATCTGTAGATAACAATAGTAGATTAACTAAAACATATATGTCCACATTCACAGTTAATGGGGTTGAAAGGCCCCAAAGAATATATGCCTTGTACGAATGGGTATACCCCCCCCACAGCCAAACACGTCCACCCTGCCAATACACTACCAAGTGTTACAGATCCCATAACCTGGACCTGACATGACATGGGCACAAGATGTTAACAGTACTACATCCCACCTGTATGATGTCAGGCTGGTATTGGTAACATATTATGCAGTACAGTCTGGCTCCCATAGGGAATGTAAAATGTGGAAGCTATCAACATCCCCAGAAGGATACATATACACAGACACACATATGCAGATACAGATACGCAAAGATATGTACAGTAAGATACATATGTAGAAGGTGCACACAATATGGAACATCCATTATGCCTACAGTTAACACCTTAACAACTGGACACTGTATGGACCACCCATAGAAATGACAATTGTTGCATGCAACATATACCCACAGTGAGGTCATAGGATAAAACACCTCTCACAGGTTAGCAGAAATGGAAAACCTTTATTTGTGTACTATTAAAGTTTTATATTGCATGTCATATTGCTGTTCAGACACTGACATCCATATAAACAGAGTAGTGCAACTGTGAAACAGTTATACTAATACAGTAGTCCGGAAAGGGTCACACCTGTTGCTGTCCAGGCCAAACCCTTCAAATTCTACAATAATAAAGACAGACTGGGACACAGGATACCAACCAATCAACAGTAAGTAATGTAGGTGTATAGTTCAGCAGCCTCTATCGACACTCAGTACAAAATTACTAGGTGGTAAAGACTTCAGTTGACCAAATGGGATGTAACTGTTACATACCAAGGCATAACTGACACCATCAGAAGCACACTGACAAACAGAACAGTCTGTATGGCAGGAGGCAGTAGGCCTGCATTAACCCAATTTATGAAAGTAATGTAAATATAGGTGAATTGTATAGTACTGTACATCCAGATACCTTAAGGCAGTTCACCCCTGATACTCCCACATTTTGTAACAGCCTAGGTTATTTATGGTGCATTCCCCCTAGACTCAATAATACAGGGCCATATACCACTGTTACATACACTGGCCTTTAGAGTGCATAAGGGCACAGATGCATTGTGTAGGTGAAGCCCACACATATATGGCCCCAGCTCCACTGTATGTGTGGGGGATACAACAGCAGTGGACTGATAGCTGCAATGGCAGCGTGATATACTCACAGCCCAATACAAAACAACACCTGACAGCATGTCATATGTGCAAAGCTTGGTATGTAGGTGGAGGACAGAGGCTGGAACACAGACCCATATGTGGAAAACTGTTGCCATACACTAAGCAAGTCGCTGGTGTTACAGCATAGTCTGCAGCATACCCTTAGTCAGGGAACTGATGTTAGAAACATAAATGGATGTAGCTATGAACTGATAGCACTCAACACACACACTGCCAGTGAAATATCTAACACAGGACCTGTGTGGTGGACAGACAAAACATGCTATGCACACCTCTGGCCACCAAGAGGATAGACCCACAGTTGAGAGCTATACAGACAGACTGCATTCCAAGGAAAACTAGTATGTACACACACCCTGTAACACCAGTACTATACAAAGCATAACACAACTCTACTCACACTCTGTCTGTAGTTCTGGAACCTCCTTCAAATATGTAGCTGGCCTGAGTGTGCCGGTTCTCCTGTAAAAGGTATTGCTACCTGCTGTCTGTAACACTGACGCCCACACACAAGAAGGATGTTCATCATACAGGGAAGGTAAAGGGACCATGCCCACATGGTGTAAGGATTTTTAGTTGGTGGTTGCCATGGCAGTGGTAATTGGGAGTACTACACAGCAAGCTGCATGCAGTTAGCAAGTGGAGGACACTAATTGGTGCAGAGGTGATCACCTGATCATGTGCATCACCTAATAAAGCCAGGCTGCAATCTATTCAAAGCAGCTCAATCCATTTACTGGAGAGAGGGAGAGAAAACGAGAGAAATGAAAAAAAAGAAAGAAAGACAAATCTCTTCAAAATTCCACAAGACATAATTCCCACAACAGGTATGTATGGCAGGAGGCAGTAGGCCTGCATTAACCCAATTTATGAAAGTAATGTAAATATAGGTGAATTGTATAGTACTGTACATCCAGATACCTTAAGGCAGCTCACCCCTGATACTCCCACATTTTGTAACAGCCTAGGTTATTTATGTTGCATCCCCCCTAGACTCAATAATACAGGGCCATATACCATTGTTACATACACTGGCCTTTAGAGTGCATAAGAGCACAGATGCATTGTGTAGGTGAAGCCCACACATATATGGCCCCAGCTCCACTGTATGTGTGGGGGATACAACAGCAGTGGACTGATAGCTGCAATGGCAGCGTGATATACTCACAGCCCAATACAAAACAACACCTGACAGCATGTCATATGTGCAAAGCTTGGTATGTAGGTGGAGGACAGAGACTGGAACACAGACCCATATATGGAAAACTGTTGCCATACACTAAGCAAGTCGCTAGTGTTACAGCATAGTCTGCAGCATACCCTTAGTCAGGGAATTGATGTTAGAAACATAAATGGATGTAGCTATGAACTGATAGCACTCAACACACACACTGCCAGTGAAATATCTAACACAGGACCTGTGTGGTGGACAGACAAAACATGCTATGCACACCTCTGGCCACCAAGAGGATAGACCCACAGTTGAGAGCTATACAGACAGACTGCATTCCAAGAAAATCTAGTATGTACACACACACCCTGTAACACCAGTACTATACAAAGCATAACACAACTCTACTCACACTCTGTCTGTAGTTCTGGAACCTCCTTCAAATATGTAGCTGGCCTGAGTGTGCCGGTTCTCCTGTAAAAGGTATTGCTACCTGCTGTCTGTAACACTGACGCCCACACACAAGAAGGATGTCCATCATACAGGGAAGGTAAAGGGACCATGGCCACATGGTGTAAGGATTTTTAGTTGGTGGTTGCCATGGCAGTGGTAATTGGAAGTACTACACAGCAAGCTGCATGCAGTTAGCAAGTGGAGGACACTGATTGGTGCAGAGGTGATCACCTGATCATGTGCATCACCTAATAAAGCCAGGCTGCAATCTATTCAAAGCAGCTCAATTCATTTACTGGAGAGAGGGAGAGAAAACGAGAGAAATGAAAAAAAAGAAAGAAAGGCAAATCTCTTCAAAATTCCACAAGACATAATTCCCACAACAGGTATGTGAAGTATATATACATACAATAGATTGTAGTACCTGGTCCATCATAATGGCATAGATGATGTGGAATGATTTATATGTGCCATCAGGTATTTTTTGTGATGATGTTCAACTGAACAACTGCTATGGACAATAGTGTCTGTCCCTGTGGGTAGTGGGCCATTGCCATCAACTGTGCAGGTCAGCACTGGCAGACAAGATGTAAGCCATCATAGTGTGTGTTGTGTAATGGGAAGTATGTATATTACGTGGCCAATAGCTGGAGGTGGACGTAATGCCATTATGATGGACACGTGGGAGCCATGGCTCACCACTGGCAGGATACTCAGGTTAATCTGTAATGTAGCATGCTGGAATGCCATAGGTCTGTAATAGGGTTACCTGCAATTGGGTCCTACATATACCCCCTAATATCAGGCCATGTCCATATGTGGCACCGTCTGTGTTGTAGTGAGGCAGAACAGTGCAGCTGTGCAGGAAGGTGTTATGAGATTGTGGAGCTGATATCTGAATGTACCCCACATATAGGTATGCACACGTCACATATATAATATATAAAGATATATATGTATATCGGCATGTACGTCCAGAAATATACATATACCCATGTGTAGACATATATATGTCCAAATATACATCACATATATCTACACATATATAGATATATACCTATATGCACATGTCTACGTATATACAAACTCACAGACAAACATATATGTATGTTAAGACATGTCCTCTATATTACTACCACAGTGATGCGTGCTATATGCGAGACACCAACAAACATAGCAATGCACACAGATATCTACAGCCTGCAGTGTGTGCACCATGGATGGGAATGTCACATGTTAGTCCCTTGTTGGGACCACATTGCTCCAATCTGTAAAGTATGCAATGGGAATATGGGGAAGTATGGCAGGTACACATGTGGAGGTGGTCAGGATTGGTAGATATAGAGGACAGTCTACAGGGGAGGTATGTGACACATGTGGTGGTTAAACACTATGGATGGTGTGTGTGGTCTGTGATGTGGATCCCCATGGGCCCCAATGTGGGCACAATGGGAAAAAGCCTCCCATACACTGCTACTCACAACAGCAGTCCACTTCCTGAAGGTGCCTGGTCTGGAGGCTGAGCAGGAGGAGCATGTTGGCCCTGTGAATGTGTACTGTGTGCCTCAGACTGATGTAGCACATCCCTCATGTGTCTGTGGAGCCCGGTATGGAACAGACCCTAGACTTGAGCTCAGGGGACAACAACATGTCTGTGTATGCCCTGGGGTGGGCAACATCCCCTGGGTGTTTCCACCTGATGGAATTGCAGGAACAGTACATGAGGAGGCCCCAGGTTGGGACACATATGTGATGTGGCCAGTTATCATGGGTAGATGGGTTTGGAGAGGTGGATCTGCTGGCCAATAGAACATGTACATGTTATTGTGTTACTGTTATAGAACACATGTTGATAGTAATAGTCTAAACAATCCCAGTACATGTCCATTAGCATGCATAGATATCCCCAATAACACAGAATGTCAGATGTCCAGCAATTTCAGAGCAGCCATACCACTGGCATATATGGAATCATAGTGAACCTGACAACGGCATGCAGGTGAATAGGCTGTAACAGGTCAGCAATGATAGTGTCTACACAGGGGACATGGCTACAATCACATAGCAGAAAGCGTGGTTCAATACAATATCTGTCCAACCAGTAGATAAGCTGTAGCCATACCAAATGAGTTGTGTGTACAGTTTTTTGAAGGTGATATGGTGGGGAGGTGACAGAGATGTGTATAATGAACTGTGGTAACCTTGCCGTATGAGTTGCTCAGACTTGTTTCGATCTTTATGTCTTTTAGCCAAGATGGCACATGCACGGTTGCCCACCTATTCCCATGCAGAGAATGAAGTGTTGATAGCACACATGAGCCAGCACTATCCAGTGCTGTTTGGCAGGGCTGCACATGAGCAGCAGGAATGGACCACCCTGTGGAACGACCTAGTCCACAGGGTCAATAATGTCGGACTGCACAACTGCAGTAATGAGCAGGTCCAGCATCATTGTACTGACCTGCTTTGCAATGCCTGTTGGTGTGCAGCTGCAGTTCGGGGGGATCACCTCACCACAGGAAGAGCCATGCCATCCATCCCCCACTGACACGTGTGGAGGATCTCCTGGCCAGCCTCGTGGCACCTGCCTGTCCGACCAGCCACCAACCACCGGACACCTTTTGTGGAAGTGAGTGTCACCCACACAATGCCCGAGGAGCATGCACATAAGGACACAGGGCACATCAGTAGACCACTGTTGTGTATACATCCACATTGGTACAGGTAGATCATGCATATCTGACATGTCATAGATATATTGTGTTGCTGCATTGAAGTGATAAACAGATGTCCAGATGTGGTAGTATCATGGGAATGTACCGTTGATGTTTGGTAATACTGCACCCATCCTGTAGCACTGCCACAGTTGTGGCCAGTGACATTGCAATTCCCACCCTCTTATGTAGGTCTCTCCTGGATACCACCAAGGCAGCAGCCTGTAGATGGTGAATATGTTTTATGAAGATGCTTGCCAACATGCCAGGCATGTAATGGTGATGGTATATTCCATGTACACATCTAAAACACCTACCATGAATGCATGCTGTACATATGCATGTATTGTTGCTCTGAAATGCACGGTCTCACAGGGGTGACCATGATGGGGTATTGTAAGGGTATGTCAGACACCTGCATGATAACTAACATCCTGTCATTGCGGAATGTGTCCACAGGGAATAACATACTGGTGGTAGACATGGCCTACTGTAGTGACATGTTTGTGCAACACCGGTGTATATACCTGCAGGACAATGGCAACTGCTGCAGAGATACACTATGGCTTAAGGCATTATAGTAGTCTACATTATCATCTGGGTCTAGGCTGCAACATATGGTTTTCAGTGTATGGGACACTGCAAAGGGACACACATGTGTAGAGCTTACTTGTCATGCATCTGCATAAAAGCTGAAGGGGGGATCTCAGCATAACACACCAGTGCACTACAGCAGGGATCCTAATGATGGTACGAATGGCACTATCTGCACATAGTCAGGTTCAGGACCTGTGGCAACCATAATCCTACCAACACAGCAATAGTGATGGCAGTCTGTGAACCCCATGGGATGAGCACATGAGTAGACCTTGCAGTCATGCAGAATAGGGGGACATGTGTAGGGCAGACTGAACATACACTGGTAAATGCAGATGGCCCATGCTGGTATACCCCTGCCAAAAGCAGTGACTGCTGTAGTACACACAAGAGGTGCGATAAACCATCATGATAAGGGTGTGCACACATATGCCCACATGGTGTGTATGCATTGCAGTGAGCAGCTGCACACCTAACACAATCTGTAGACACTGCATGTGAAAGTACAGGACATATATCACATATCAGGCTCGCGTACTGCTAAGATATGAGGTTATGTGGTCCCATGGCAGATCAAGGATGTGTGTGTAAAATCAATAAAGGTGTGCTCTGATGGTTGTCAGTGTAAGAGTATTGCAGTGGTCATACGTGGTCTGTTGATGTTGACAGCTGTAAATCAGGCATCAGGCATTCACCAATGACAAGTGTCCACATATCATCCCAGGTATGTGTTGCTGAAAAACATGAGGGCTGTGAGAAGTAAAGCTGAAATAACTGATACAGTACTACACATTCCGTAATGGGTTATTCACCTGTGAGTTGTGGTGCACAGTACATGGCGGGGTGCAGAAGAGGTGCACAGCAATACTGTGTACATGGGTGCAGTGGTATCCAGGGAAAGGGGCATCAACTAGTGACACAGCACATGCATCACACACATGTATACTGTTGCTAGCATGGATTGACTATAGCTGAACTTCATGGTGTTATGTACCATATGTTCTGCATGTTGGCAGATGGGTAATAGGAGGACTGTGTGTCCTATCATTGCGCAACCTCACCTGTATGTGTGTGTGTGTGTGTGTGTGTGTGTGTGTGTGTGTGTGTGTGTGTGTGTGTGTGTGTGTGCATCTTGGTGGTTAGTTAGCTTGCCTGCAGGATCATTCTGGTGAAGTGGAGGGAGGTAGATGCATGTAGGGTGCGTGTGTGCATGTGTGTGCTTGTGTGTGTGGCCATGTTTACACATATGTGATTGTGGGGTTTTCATATGGCTGTACTTCCCTTTGGGACCGTGCAGTACATGTACATGGACTGCCACATTACACACCAGGAATACCTGTCATGTGTGTGTAATCACAGGACAGCAACTAGTATAATATGATCTGTAGCAGGGAACAGGCATCCAGAGGGAAGGTAGACACCAGGTACACTCTTAATATAGTAGTCCGCAGAGAGGTCACCTACAACCCACATATGCAGCTCTACAGATGCATTGGGGAAGTACTAAACAACACCAGGGAGTGTATCCAAATATTACAGTTTTGACATGATAGGCTAAAGGAACAGCATATCTAGCATGTACTGAGCATTACATACACATGACACACCAGTACAAGATATTATGGATACAACATAGTAGCCCACACATATAGGGGCCATGCACATCATTTCCAGGCATACAGAGGGTGCATACCAAATGACAGCATTGAGGTCATGTAACTCCGCTACACACAGGTCAGGCAGGTAAATTAGCAACAGTCCTTGTGTTGAGGCCACTTATGTGGGCATTTTGAGGACTGTGATGTTAATGAGTGGTATAAATGTGTGTATGTTAACAAGTGTGAAGCAGGATGGGGTAGCACATGGACATATACATGGGACTGTCTGTAAAGCCATGGACAGGTCGGCATTACGGAGGTGTGTGTGTGTGTGTGTGTGTGTGTGTGTGTGTGTGTGTGTGTGTGTGTGTGTGTGTGTGTGTGTGTGTGTGTTCGTGTGTGTACTTTTAGGTGATGCTGTACAGATTTTAAAATGCATTTATTGTTTTCCCCCACAGGTGGTGAGGTGGGTCAGGGTCCCTCCTGCAGGTAATCTGATGTTGGTGTCCATACAGACACTGAAGATGATGATAGTACTGTTGAGGCGCAGGTGGGGTTGTCAGGGGGCCGACACGGCACCAACCCCACACACAGTTTCAGTGCCTACACATACCCCATCACCAGTGGCCATAGTGGAGGAACAACTGGTGTTTTGTGGCAGTGCACAGGGAAGTGTGGTAACCATGCCTACTGTGTCCAGTCACAGCAGGCATAGCTGGATGGCCAGTAGGGCACCACATAGACAGATGTCCCAGGGTGCTAGTGGTAGGGCCGCTGGACATCATGCCATTGGCATAGGTGACATAGCTGGTAGCAGCAGGTGCATGTTTCAGGCTGTAATGGCGGCACAGACACATATTGAACATTACACCAGACAGGGCCTGAAGCTGCAGAGGGCTGCTCTCACATCTGTAAGTGACAGCCTCCATGAACTGTCGGGTGCCATCCGTGCTTATACCAAGCACATGGCTAGATGACATGATGAGATGATGGCTCTCCTGGGCCTTAGTGCGTCAGTTCTTCAATGTGTGGAGGGGATGCGGTGATGCCTGCGTGGATGTGGGCAAGCAACATCAACAGCTGGCAGTCAACGTGGAAGTGCTAGGACATCAAAGGGCTCCTGTAATGGTAGTAGCAGCCCCGGCAGTGTGTGGGGTGTGCTGTCCACACCACACCACAGCAGGCCACGTGCACTTGGTCCTGGCCAGTCCCAGGAGGGACCTGGTACCAGTGGACAAATGTCATCAGCAGGTGAGAATAGCACATCGAGGCCTGTACCTGGAAGTGCCCTCGGAACCCCTGGCAGGCACAGTCTGTGTCCATGGCTGGAGGCAGTGAACTGCACACTCTGCCAGGTATGGTCTGCAGCTGTCCCTAAACACCTGTGTAGGCAAGCCACATGGCAGAACTGTGTGCATGCATAGACATTTACAGAAACATAACAGCCAGACACACATTTGAGATACCAGGGCCTTTCGCTGCTAACTAACTTGACTGTGTCTCCAATGTGTTACAGGTAGGCTGCACACATCAAATGCATAACTGGCTTAGATTGTGGTAACATTTACCTGTATGATTGATGGTGACAGTGGTAAACATAACATGGTACATGGGACATATACCTGGTGTACCTTGGTGTAATAACAGTGTACACAGCAGCCACATCCCCCACTGGATATTGTACTCCCTGAAACCCATGATGACACTCTGCCATACCCACCATCACACATTGGCCATGACTGCAATACAACCCACAGTATTACCAAACATTGGTACTGCAGGGATATGCATCTCTTGCACATGCCACATGCGTAGTAAGGCATCAATCAAGCTTAGGTTGCCTGTACATATCCCATCTGGATACTTGCCATCTGCACATCTGTACAGGGACTGACAGTCATCAGCTTGGCAGGTAGCTATGCAATAGCATGAGTGCATTGACAGACCATTAAGGGGTATATACTGTGACACAGCTCACACACCAGGGATACAACAGGGAGGCTTCGGTGTCCAGCTATGCTCACAGGTGTGCCTGTTGTCAGTACTACATTAAGCACTATGCTCTTGCCTGGGTTAGCACTGTAAACAGTAGTACTGCCATGATACACTACATGCCAGTGTGACAGCACATACCGTGGGAACTACACCTGTATGTAACACAGTCACATGGATAACAGTGCTGAACAGGCCTCTTATATGTCTGTGTCCCACACATGACACTCAACCCCCTTGCTACTGTAATGACAGCACACAGGTGCATGTATTGTACATAGCATTACATACACTTATTACAGAAGTCATTACCCTGCTATGTTATCAGACTGGGTGGTGTGAACTGGTTATCAGGGCTAAGCCACACTTAGCAGGTATCAACATTGCTGCAATATAATAGCTAAGCTGATTTGCGCACAGGTAAGCAAAGCCTACACTGTGTGAGCACCCATACGTATACCCGTAGCTTAGCACCACTTAGCTTCACACAAACCCATGCAAACCTGCATAAAGCTGCTCAAAACTGTCTTAACCACTCTGTATACAACAGTCCTTGTCCTGCCCAGCAACAAAATGAACAGCCCTTGCAGGTTTTGAACCCAGGACCCTTTACACTGAATTCACAACACTTAACCACTATGCCATGACCACTGTGAAGACTGCTGTTGTTTTACCAATATAGCTGTCAATACATATATTGAGTAGTATTGAACATTTCTCTGTAGTTCCTAAATTGTGAAGTCCTTGTTATTAATATGACTGTTGCATCACATATGTTGTTTTTTCATAATGTGCATATAGCAGATACATACGGTGAGATACATGTGGGAGGGTATACATAACCATGATGTTTACTCATGACAGGAATATGGTCATATACATATAATAGGTCTATATATGTCTACATGTACATACACATTATACTCATACATATGCCTGTATACACATCTGTATAGTGCTACATATATATGGTCATGTGTCCATCTCTTCATATGTACATATGTGTGTGTATATATATATATATATATATATATATATATATATATATATATATATATATATATAGTTACCTATGAAAAAATCGACCTGCTGAAATATCGAACACCATATGGTCGAGATCATATAGTCGATATTTCAAATGATCGATATTTCCAAATTATTAAAAAAAAAAACAAATAACTACAAGACATTACTGCAGGGAGGCAAGCCCCCCTGCACCCACTACACCCCCCCACTTAAATATACCAACACCGAGATCGCGCTACACTAACAGTACAGAGCAGACTGGGACGTTTTCCTATTCCCTGCTGTAGCATGATCTCGGAGTTGGTATATTTAAGTAGGAAAGTGTTAAGTGCAGAGGGGCTTGCACCAGTAACATCTTAATATTTATTTTGTTTTTTTTTAATAATTTGGAAAGATTCATCTGCTGAAGTATCAACCATATGGTGTTATATTTCAGCAGGTTGATCTTTCATAGGTAAACTAACTATATATATATATATATATATATATATATATATATATATATATATATATATATATATATGTATATATATATATATATATATATATATATATATGTATATATATATATATATATATATATATATATATATATATATATATATATAGATATACGTATATGTATATATAGATATATGTATATATAGCTATATATGTATGCACATCCTTTGTGTACAGATATGCCTAGTTATGTTGGTATATATGTAGATGTCTATAACTATATGTGCATACATATCTATTCTGATATACCTTTGGTCCGGCGGTTAGATCGTGAGACAAATGCCCGTGAGCTACATCGCCAAAACTAGAAGGCCGCAGCACCGCTAGACCATAGAGCAGCGCTGCTGAAAGAGAGATATGCCGTGATAATCTACGGCGGTAGGAAAACCTACAAACACAGATGGCCCCTAAAGCGAAAACGTAGGCTGTCAACTGACAGTGTACATGATCGGCAAAGAGAAACTGCTCAAGCAGACAAACGGCACATTGGTAGTGCTACACAATTGAAGCAAACACATAAATAAAAGAAATACTTACCTTTACAGCCCCTGTGGTCCACACAAGCAGAGCAAATGTTCCCAGAGAAGCAGGAAGTAAAATCCACAGTACGAACAGTAAAACACAGCACAGCTAACCCTGAGCAATGCAGAATAGAATACCAACTCATGTGTCAGGCTGTAACCTTAAAGGAACAGACACTTTAGTGTCAGACTGAATACCCCACACACAGTACAAGTTAATGTAAGACCTGTCTGTGTAATATGAGGAATAATGTCACAGCAGGAGGGCTTTAGTATAGGACCAATCCAAATGAGAAGCATGCCTGCAACAGACAGTACCTGTCCTGGTAGAGCCCCCTAAGTGCAGTGTCAGGGAGGAACATGCCAACCTGGGCAAGCATGGACTACTAACCCAGTAGCAGGAGATATACACAGTAGCATTAACCCATCTCCTACTCCACAGTAGTGTATGTCTTGCAGATGAAATCAAATCCGTCCATCTGTCACTGCAATTGGAATGTACACAAGTATGCAGTCCCATGTAGGCAGACAAGGGTGCAACACAGAGATACCCCCTATGTAACTTCTGCCACTGAAGCTGAGACTGGGCCCAACACCCTAATTGGCCAGCAGCAACAACTGGGAGTTAAAGGGGGCTGGTGCAGTACATTTATAACCTGTGATGCAATTAGGCTTTGTAGACACCTACCAGATTACAAGCATATGGCAACTCCAGGGTTGTGTTAACCGTGGATATTGAAACCATAGCGAAGAGGCAGTTAGAGATGGGTGGAGTGCACAAAGCTGTACAGGGCCACTGTGGCAGGCAGTGCTACTTCACAGGGTACAAGACAAGGTTTTGTACAGCGAGTAACCTACCGTCTGGAAGGGACTTGCTCCAAGGCTGGTTGTGCATCCTGTTCCCAGCTAGACTGGCTGTGATGGCTACTGAGAGGCCATCAACAAGTGCTGCTACCATGCTGGAATCTATGTATCTGTATAGCCCCAGTCTGCTTGGCAACAGATACAGCACAGTGCCCAGCCAACGTGGCAAACCAATGCTGGTGGTTGAGGGTTACCTCTACCATTTGGAGTGTGAAGCACCACCAAAATGGTACTGGGCATGTATCGAGCAGAGAGTAAAGGCATGCAGAGGATGTGCCATCACTGTTTGCCAGGAAGAGGGGGAAGAACTGCTGAAATCACTGCCACACTAGCACAGCCCAGATGCAACAATGGCCCAAGTGGCTACAGTGCGAGCAGAACTGCGGCAGAGGGCGGTAACTGGTAATGAACTGCCACGTTTGGTAATGCAGAGTGTCCTAGGCACAGCGGATGACAACATACTACAGGAGATGCCTTGTCGTGCAACCCTTCCGTGAAGCATAACCAGTGTACGGCAGCGGACACGGGCATCCATGGCTACACCTCCAGCAACACTTGTGGATATTGATGTCAGCCAGTATCCACTCCGTAGTGGCAGCTTCATCCTCCATAGAAGGTCAGATATGGATGGGACAGATTCCTTGGTACTACTTACTACAACACAGAATTTGACCGATCTGTGCAGGTCCGACATCATTCTTGGAGATGGCACCTTCCCCATACGGGCTGATATATGTCGCCAGCTGTATACATTACATGGATGTATTGGCACCCACACCTCAACAAGGATTGTACCCCTGGTGTACTGTCTCATGACACAGAAGTCGGAGTCTGCATACACCACTTTGTGGGAGGTTCTGAAGGGTATGGCCGCTGAACAGGGATGCGCCTTGTCTCCACAGTATATTATGACCGATTTTGAGAAGGCAGCAATTCATGCCAGCCGTAAGGCATTCCCTAGGAGTATTCTGAAAGGATGCCTATTCCATTTTGCACAGATCATCTGGTGCCAGATCCAGCATCACCACCTTGTGGCCCTCTATGGCATGGACACTGCTTTCTCAATTGCCATCCGCAAGCTAATTGCGTTGGCATTCCTACCATTGGATGATGTTGTCCCTGCATTTCTGGACATTGTGGCTTCCTTACCGGACTGTGCTCAGCCTATTGGCATTTTTCTAGACCATCATTATGTACGAGGCCGACCATGCATGTATGCATCCCGCAGCTCAGCACAGACAGATATGCCATCGTCATACCCTTTGCGGTTTTGGAATGTGTCTGATGTCTCAGAAATGGAATTCCCGTGGACTAACAACCAGGTGGAGGCATGGCATCATTGGCTGAAGGTATTACTGGGACTCCCTACTGTACAGCTATCTGACCTTCTGTCTGTTCTGCAGCAGGAGCAGAACCTGACAGATACCCGACGGGAATCTCTTTTGAGGGGGATGCCTGTGACACCGCGTAGGAAGGCTACTGTTGTAAGGGAGCGTTGCCTAAAGCACATCTTACAACATAAGTGTGACTGCAGTGATGTGCAGGATTTCCTCCGTGCTGTGGCACATTTCTACAAGTTGTGATACTATTTGAGTTTAGTACGCACCAAGCACTACGCACACCACATTGCATATTGCATTAATAAAGGCTTTGCCCACAGCACACAGGTTTCATGGTACCACTTTCATGCCCACATGGCATGCTATGCCAGCCACATGTTCCACTGACAGTTGCACATGGTGGCTTCTAAGGGGGTACACAGTGTATCACTGTGGGGGTCTGTATCTGCCACCTGTGGTTAGGGTACAAGGGATTCCTCAGTTCTCACAGGGAATTGTCCACAGGCATTTGTCACTGCAGCTAAATTGTCAATCTGCCATGTGCCCATATCCAGCTGTCTCACAGGTGGATGTCGCACCGCCTAGGTGCCTGAACCCGATATACCTATTGCTGTCAATATATATGTAGATATCCATACGTATATGTGCATATGTATCACTATCTGTATATGTGTGACATTTATTGCTCTGTATATGTATATATCTGGGTGTGTGTATATGTATATCTATGTACATATACATACCCATATATATATATATATATATATATATATATATATATATATATATATATATATATATATCGATATGTATATGTGTAAATATCTATATAGATATCTGGATAATTATATATACATATATTTTCATCATATTCCCTGAACATGGAATGTAGCTCTAACTCAGCCCTTACAGTTCCAACTTCATAGTGCAAGGGGATGTCAGGTATGTATAGCAGGTATATTAGTAGACTATTGCTACTGTAATAGGGATTGTCTTCACAGACATGGTGTGTGTGGGAGGTCACATCTGCTTTTCACATGTGCGCCATTGGCTCCTGACAGACATCCTAAGGACATCATAGTATAGTACCACTGCTAGCACGTAATGCTCCTGTGGACTACAGCAGAGATATTGGCCAATATATATGGACATTCTGACACACTCTGGACAGACCAGATTTATACACAGAACAGCTTAGTGCAAAACATGTGGACCAAGCCTAACAATATGGATGTTAACAAACATGTAGATGGGTATAACACATAATGACTGGTATACATTTGCCCACATAGGTTATGCATTCACACACCCCTGTCTGTCCTGACACATAATAACCACTGGTTCAGAGGTGCCATGGCCACATACTACCCACTAGATATTAACATACATCTGTAAAGCATCCCACTGCTCTGCCTGACATACATATTACTGTTAACTGTTAAGGGAGGCCTGGCAGCAGCACATCTGGCAAGAATCTGGACATGACATCTCACTGGGTAAGTACACTAAGCTGCTAGGCATGTAACAAAGCACTGTGCAGGCTACAGGCAGACTGGCTCAACACTGGCCTACATCTCCTATGGGTGAATGCACATGTACCTGCATATATAGCAGGCTCTACAGGCATGTCACAGTACAGGGTAAGATACACCTGTGTGAAAGTGCATGACCACAACCATTGTGAATGCAGCCACAGCCACATATGGTAAGCTAGCATAATATTACAGTATATGGACTATCTGTACAACACCATCCTCATATGTGCCAGTCACACACTTTGTTTGCATCTTTCGGCTTTTCCCGGTTAGGGGTCGCCACAGCGGAACTCCGGTCCGCTAATGATTGTAACCCTATATATACTGGGCTGCTACACAGTTTAGTCTGATGCCTGTCTGTGTTATGGGACATGTGTGTGCATGGCCCTACAAACATGTAAACCAATACCGTAACATACAGTGGAGCAGCATGTAACATCAGATAGGATGGGACCAAGAACAATTGCATCTACCACAGTCTGTACAGAGGCCAAGGTACGTATTAACAATACACACACACTGTTGACATTCACCATAAGTACACAGACCTCGGTACTGTACACACAACCACAGAATGTCCAGGTTATGTCATCAAGTATAACCCCTACTATACATAACATGTGCAGCAGTTTGATATCTCGCTTGTTATCAGATATGATGACACTAATTATAGTGTACAGCACATATGCACCTCTTAATGCATGACATATGTACAAAGGTTGGAAGAGTTGTTGCTGGAGGCACATACACAAGGCCAATATTGACATGTTACTGTGATAACCTCATACATTTACTGTTGTAAAAGGGTTTGTTGCATCATATATCCTATGAGGGATACAAAGTCAGTAACTGTCACCGCTTTCACCATCTACAGACTACAATCCTCATACTACTTTCTGCAGTTCACAGATAGATGCTCTGTGGGTAACACATAAAACCAAAGGCACCACACATTGCCCTGTCTGCAGATGGCCCTCCACATGGGGATGCCTCATAAACATAGCACTGACATGCCAGATATTAAAACTTGTAGGACAGCCATATCCACACACACCCTGTTAAACCAACATTACTCCAAATGCAGTATAGCAGCACTTCTAGTCTGTAGTCAGGTCAGGCACATCCCCCTCCTGTGTGTTGCCCTGTTTACGCAGTGTATATTGTTAGAGGTAAATATCCAATCCATCTGAGATGCTGTTTGTCAAACAACAGATCGAGTTCCTGCTCACAGTGAATGAAAAGGCCCAACAACATGATGTTCCTAGATAATGTAGTGTGTTTCCATGCAATTTGCTATGAAAATGTTACCACAGCTGTTCCACATGCAATCAGCTAGAGGAGTCCTGCAATTTGTGCTGAGGCCATCAGCTGATCATGAGCATCACTTAAAATGCACATGCTGCTGTCTAAGCAAAGCAAGTGTAGGTCTCCACATCCACCAGAGAGGGAGTGAGAGAGCCAGGCAGAGGCAAAGACAAGTCAGGGAGGGATGGGAGAGTAAAACTTAAGCATGTTTTTGTCACACACCTACCAGCATGGGATATCAAACCCCTGATGACTATGTAGTGCTATCACATTTTTATGCAGTTATTGGATGCACCACATAGGTTACATGTTGTGGAGCCCTCAGAATGTATATGTGATGGTGAGTGACATCTTTAACAGGGATATGGTAGCTATACGGTAGGTGTAGTACACATGACTGTCCGCATGAAGAGGTGCTAGCATCAACACAGCCACATTCTCACAGGGATGCACACACATTGACACATTTGGCAGGGCCAGGAATACAACTCTTCACTAGTCAGATTGCCACAACGCATTACTGTGCAGGTGTCACATGCACCACAGGGGTTATATGGAGGTTATATGGGCAAAGGTTATGGGGAGGTGTCTGACATCTAACAGCATACTTCAGGATGCCATTGGGGGATGTAGTGAGTATGAATGTGAACATATGCATCATACATCATACAACACATGCACACACACACACACACACACACACACACACACACACACACACACACACACACACACACACACACACACACACACACACACACACACAGTACCAGTACTGACTTGCATGTGTGCATTGATTCATGGGTGTGTAGTGGTCAACTGTGCCAGATGGCTATACATGGCTAGGTGATGGGTATAGCTTGGCATCAACCCACATGACAATGGTCTGCACTGTGGCTCAGGGGTGCAGTTTCTGTATTTGCCCACACAGGTGGGTATTGTATTCTCCATCCAATCTCCTGGGTGACTATTGCATGTGGCCAATGCTGTGCATTGCTTGCCATGTATGTTTTCCTTAGTCCATGACATGGATGGTGTCTGTGATGTGCACACCTCCCACATGCATGTACAGTGACATGTGGAACTGTACCTGGGGTGTCTGGCCCATGTTGTATACACAGATTATCATCAGATGTGCCAGTCCTGGCCTCATGTGGTGGGAACTGGTAATGGACAGCAGGTTTACTCTGCACCTACATTGATAGCATGCTAACGGCATTCCCTGGTGTCAATAGCATCTGTCCATACAGGGATGATTTCAGGTATGGTATTTCCTTTGTGGGTCACGTATGATAGCACCACAGGTGTTGCAGTTGTCCAGTGGGGAATATGGGGAAGGTGCACTTTCTGCATGTACATGCCTATTGGACAGATGGACAGGGTGCCATGCCCTCTATAGGCCACTGCAATCACTCCACAGTTATTATCAGTGGGCAATATACAGTGTACTACCAACAAAGTGGCTGTTGCCTAGGCAAGTGTGTGTGTGTGAGACATGGGTTGAGAGTGTTCTCTGGGTAATACTAGGGTTGCTAACTTTGTTTGCCTGGCCTTGATGTCACATGTATGGGTATGGATTTGCACCCCAGTATCTCAGCTATTTCACATTTGTTATCCTTGTACGGTGGACATTGTGATATATACTAGGGCCGCCATATAAGAAATTTGCAAAACCCACTACACATTCGGCCCAGTTGTTACCCATTCACAACCACCTCCAAACAGAATACGAGTTACAAACACAGACACACACACACACTCGCACAGCATTCATATCTGGGATTAGAATGCCTACCTAACTAGTTTATTACACTACAGCACTACGCAGTTATAGTACATGCCACGGAGATTATTGGAGTACTCTTTCCCCACAGGTGTATTTCACATTGGATGACATCAGCAGCATTGCCAAAGTAGGGTATTTGAATTGTAGTGAGTGAATACGGCTAGGCTAAAAGACATTGCTCCCTAGACAGACATTGAAACACACACAAAACATCCAGAACTGCCATGGGTGGGAATAAAACCCTACCAGAGTTCTATAGAACACTACAGCAGTATGCAGTTGTGGCACGTGCTATGGAGATTACTGGGCTATATCTTTCCCAGAGGTGTATTTCTAGGTGGATGACATCAGCAGTCTTAACAAAGTAGAACATTCGAATTGTATGAAGTGTGACTACCCTAAAAAGCATTGCACTCTATACAGAGTCAGACAGACAGACAAACAAACAAACACACACACTTGCCAAGTCTGGGATTAGAACTCCTACCTAACTGATTTATCATACTATAGCAGTACATAGTTATAGGTTACACTACAGAGATTACTGGGCTACAACCTTCCCAGAGGTGTATTTCTAGGTGGCTGACATCAGCAGCCTTGCCAAAGTAGGTCATTTGAATTGTAGGGAGTGTGACTACCCCTAAAAAGAATTGCTTTCTACACATACACACAGTTGCCATGTCTGGGATTGGAACTCCTACCTAATTAGTTTATCACATTACAGCAGTACTCAGTTATGGGATGCGCCACCGAGATTACTGGGCTACAACTTTCCCAAAGGTGTATTTCACAATCGATGACCTCAGCAGGCTTGTCATTGTAGGGCTACGGGGAGGGCAGTGTGTGCATGAGCCATAACCCATTCATCTAGAGATTGACACACCACATGCGTGCACACACAGGGTCATATTTCACAGGTATGTGTATACAGCTTCTAGATGACTACTTCCCTGTACAGTCATGTTGCACAGCTAGCACATGCACCACATAGTCTGTAATGCTGACAGATACCAGTCGCTAATATCTGCAGTGAGTGACATCTGAAACTCATGTGGTTGAGGCCCTTTGGCTGTGTCCTGGGTGGGACAGGCCTGGATGGCTCCTTGTCACAGTCACCCTCTTCCACACATCTATGTATGTCTACCTTTGGCTTATTATAGTGTGTTGTCCTTACATGTCTGTTTTCCTATCCACTGTGTGTGCAAAGCATGAGTGGTGCATACTGAGGAGTGGCTGCACTAACATCCGTGACTGCCCGATATGTCTGGTCCACTGGTGTTTGCAGACATGACCTTCATGTGTTTAAGTGTGTGAGCATGCCCAGTATGCCCATCTGTATTGAATGCGTGGATCGAGTCAAGGTAGTTTATACTCCTTTTTGTTGTATACCTACAGGTAGCATGCTGTTTCTGCAGGGTATCCGTCAATCATTTGGCATTGACTGTTACTACATTTCTGCATAGGATGGGGGGGCACACCTGACTATTTCTACATTTCTACACAGGATTGGGGGGGTACACCTGATTGTTATTACATTGCTACATAGGATGGAGGGGGCACACCTGACACTTTTACACATTTGCTATGACTGTACTGGTACTTCAGGTACTCCATTTCATTCTGTATTCTTACCTATCATGCTGACTAGAGGCATACCAGTGTACTACAGATCATAGCTTTGGTTGCCCTGCATATTAGTGTCTGACTTCCTACCCTTCAGAACTAACATCCCACTGCCTGACCTGCTGTAGTCTGTCTGTGTAGGCCTGGCGGAGGTTACCCATAGCCATCATTCAGAGGCTATAGCACAGGCTCTGTTTGGGTTTGTTTACACCTGTCCTGCTGACTGAGATTGTTGTTGGGTATGTGAACCTCCTTGACTGACGTGTGAGTCATATGGACACACATGTCACCCAGCACATTTCCTGCAGTGGGTTTTGTCACCCTGTGTAGTACTGGCTACTATGGTGACTCCAGTATGTGTTACAGATGTCATGGTGCCACTATGGGTGTCTACTTTCTGCTGCCATAATATTCAGCCAGCCAATTCCCTTGCATGCTCACATTCATACCATAGATAAAGGTAACAACACATTCTACTCCATTTGGCAATTGGTAGGTTGATTGACTTACCTTGTGGGTGTGCCAGGATTGCGGATGCCGCTGAAGGGCTGCATATGTCAGATGCACATAGTACACTCCCTATACATGGTTGAGCACAGGTAGTGTCATGTTTGGCATCCCTTTTACTGTATGTGCGAGTCAGAGAGAGGTGTCATTCCCTGGGTCTTTACTGTATCAGTGTATGTGCTATGCTTTCTCTGTTTGCTACAGCCTCAGCATACTGGGCACGCCTCCATCTGCCTACTGGGCAGGCTCAAGTTATTCCTCCTCCAAGTCACTCTGTGCAGGCCTTAGCATTGGTGGGGGGCTGTGTGGCCCTGCTCCGTGCTGTTCCTGCTGCAGCTGTTTATGCAGGATCATATTGTGTAGCATGGCACATACCATAACAATTTGGGTGAATGTAGCTGGTGAATACTGCAAGGCTCCACCGGATGTGTCCAGACACTGGAACCATGACCCGAGCATCCCAAACACAAGCTCTATTATGGCGTTCTTGTTCAAGTGTGTGTGCATTTCTGATGGGTGTCATCAGTCACAGCTCCAGTGTGTAACCAGTATCCCCCACTAGGTGACCGTAGGGGATGTCCCCATTGGTAAATCTCTGGTACAGCTGCGTCTGATGCCAAATGTGGGAATCGTGATAGCTTGCAGGGCAGCCAGTACACACCTTCATTATAATGCCCTGGGCATCACAGACAACCTGGCAGTTGATGGAGGGGATGCCCCTGTGGTTGATGTAGGCCCTACCCTGATCACTGGGTGGTGCTTTGATGCATATGTGTGTGCAGTCTATAGCACCCACTACCTCAGGTTATTCTGCTATTTGGTGGAAGAGACACATATTGCTGGTCAACACCTCACTGGTATTGAGGAAATATACGTGCTCACTGGCATGTGCTGACATGGCATCCAGGAACTGTTCGAATACTCTGGATGCTGATGCCCGAGAGATCACCATAATATCCCCAGTTGAGCTTTGGGAGGTACCTGTGGCTAGTATTCCCAGGCCTACACATACCTTGGTATCCACTGGGATGGGTTCCCCTTGGTCAGTTTAGTGTGTCAGGCGTGGCCGGCATAGCTCAATAATTTGCTGTAGGAGGTCCCTGTCCACCTTATAGCGCTCCACTATTTCCAGCTCATGTAGACCACGGTAGGTTACCCTGGATCTGTACACTCTTCTCTGTCTCCTCACTGTGGGTTGATTGGCAGCATTCACATCCTCACCACCCTCAGCCTCTTGCACATGTTTTTGTATGTTGCCTGCTGCAACCCCTCTCATTTTGTAGGCTTGTTTGTTAAAAGTTCCTCACTTGTATACACTGGTGGTGTAGCGTGTGGGAAAAACCAGAGGGGAAGGTGTTTGCATAGTTTATATTAGTGTTCTGGGCTGGGCTGGTCTGCTGCCTGTGTAATTGGCTGCTTCTGATACATTTCACCTGCCAGCTATGCTAGTTCACCTTGATTACCTTCCTACTGCTGTTTTCCCTTCCCATTGCCTTCCTGTTTAAGCCCCGGGGCACGCTGCACAAACAGAGTGCTCAAATGTGCACAGTGCTCCTATTTCCTGATTTAACTTTTTTCGTCTTCCTTTAAAACCCAGTGCACAGTGCACACACCCACTTAGGCAATGTAAAGAGTGCTAGGCAGATTCAGGCAAACCCAAGCCACATGGCTCCAATCCGCTTACAGTATGCCTGACCCCCCCCCCCCCCCCATGATGTCAGCTAACTCCTAGGCTTGCACCAAGCTATTTCTACTCTTACACTGTTGAGACCTGACTAGCATGCTGGGGAAAACTGGGATTCACTATCATTCCCCTCATTTGCATAGGATTGCCTGCTAATGCATAGTTACATGTCTCACACTGAGCCTCCCGCCTTAGCAACCACTACTCACTGGCCATGTTGTCTTCTACCTGCCATTGGCTTGCATAGCAGAATAGTGATTTTAGTTAGAATGCTTAATTTAAGTTAATTTAGGTTTATTTTGTTATTTTTCCCCCCGATCCCATTTGAGCGCCACTGCCCTATGCTTAAACAGCCGAGATCGGCTAAAAAAATAAGTTGATTTTTTTATTTTTTTGGCTGTTTGCAATGTCAGTGGCCTTATACTTGGCCATCGGCATGCTTACTAACTGTTATGCAGCCTTTATTTGGAGCTGTCACAGCTCCGTTTTGGATTTTGCAGAAATGTACTTGGTTACTAACCGAGTACATTTCTGCAGATTGCCCTAGTCCAGCATGGCCAGTTGCAAGCATCCTGGATCACAATTTCATCTAATTTGCATGGATTTCTCCTGCAAATGGGGTGATTTGCATACAGGGGTTTAGTCCACGCAAGACTAGTACAGGGGCACTTGTGCACAACCCTGCAGGCTGTGCTGTATCGCACAGCAAACATATTGCCTGCTAGAGCTCCTGCACTGATCCTGCATGCCATGCAAGACATAGAGAATCTGGGAGATAATCTACTTAAAACACTTCCTATGTCCATCCTCACTATCTCTAAATAGTTTCCCATCCTTTCTCCTTATCTCAATTAAATGTTTCTTTTTCCTTTGTTTCCTCAGAATACAACTACCTTTTCCCCTATTTTTTTTTCTTCACAACATCTAACCACTTAGGTTTTCTACCACTGTATGTACTTCAACATGAACATTTATAACAATGAAACCTTACTTTAATGAATATTTGCATCACTGGAATTTTAATCTGGGAAAGGAGGCAGTTGGCCAACATGGGGAAATTTGCTCTTTTCCAAACTATAATGCTATCTTGAAGTTGGAATATTTAGTTAGGGAGGGTATGGCAGATTTGGAGGGTGAAGCCCCCCCCCACTTGGGTGGGTTTGACATTCTTTGGTGTGTTTGCCTTTTAATGTTGGCCAACTGCTTCCTTTCTTGGATTAAAATTCCAGTGATGTGAACATTTGTTAAAGTAAGGTTTTGGTGTTGTCTCGTTTAAGTAAGATTTCATTAAATTAATTTTCAGTCTGCTCAAGTAGACCCATGTATGTGTGTGTGTATATATATATATATATATATATATATATATATATATATATATATATATATATATATATATATACATATATATATATATATATATATGTGTATATATATGTATGTATACATATACATATATACATATATATATATACATAGTATATATGTATATATATATATATATATGGATGTAGGACTGTTGAACGAAAGTTCAACAGTCCGAATCTACTATCACCGAACACACTTTAAGGAAAGCGCTTTCACCGAAAAAGCGCTTTCGTTAAAGTGTGTTAAAAACAAAAAATAATTGAAGTCTACTTTTACGCAGTGGGGCAAAACCCCCTGGGCCACCCACACACCCCCTACTTTAATATTCTCACTCCAAGATTGTACTACAGTGGGAAAAAGGGAATTTTCTCTTATCCGCACCATAGTACGACTAGCACAACAAGCATACTTACGCAAAAATGCTGCTTTAGTGAAAAGCATTTTCGTGTAAGTACACCCGCCCATTCACGATTCGGTAAAAAGTGCATTCCTGCAACAGTCCTAGACCCATATATATATATATATATATATATATATATATATATGTGTGTGTATATATATATATATATATATATATATATATATATATATATATATATATATATATATATATATACAGGGTCTATATTAGAACACCCAACTTTCAAAATTTCGAGTGTTCTAATATCAAACCCTAGTAATCGAAAATTTAAAACATCGAACATACAGAACAGCAATTTTTTTCCTAGGGAAAAAAATTTGCTGTTCCAAAACACATACACACAACACAAGCACACCAAACAAACAGCAATCTACACACATACACCGGAACTCTTACACCTAACCCTACACTTAACTATACATACACCACTAACTATCCACTTACTTTAGCCCAAACCCTAACACTAAGGTCCATCACTATCACACAGTCACCTCACCTGTGCCCTAACCCTGACTCACCTAACCCGCCCTAACCCTCACGTCCACACAATCGCACACTTACCTGAACCTGACCCGTAACTTTCCACCACAGTGCTGAAAATACCGAAGCAACAGAAACGGACAACCAAATTCTTTCCCTAGGAAAAAAATTTGGTTTTCTGTTTCTTTGATATTTTCAGCGTTCGCTGAAAACGGGTCGATATTAGGACACTAGACATTTTGAAAGTTCAGTGTTCTAATATAGACCCTATATTTATAGATATATACATATATATATATATATATATATATATATATATATATATATATATATATATATATATATATATATATACACACATACATATATATATATATATATATATATATATATAGATATATAGATGTGTGTATTTTTTAATGCAGTGTTGGTGCTTTTTTATTTATCTCTTTCTGTTTACTTCTTACTGTTATGATATAAAACTACTGCATGTAGCCGTGGTGTTATAGTAACCAGAAAAGATGATCTCATGTACACCTTTGACTCTGCAAATAACTTCATCCTTCAGAATAATTAACACCTACGGAAAGGGTACACAAAGGGCACACCATTCTGAGTGAACAGACAACACAAGCATAACTCACACCTTCTTCCTCCTAATTTTAGTTTTCCTACTGATTTTATTGCAACCTTAAATATTGGGGGGATTCGTAAAGGTTACCACAAATTGTAGACTACATGTACACTTAGTATAATCTTTCTAGAAAGCACAAAAATGCAGTAGAGATGTTCTTGAATACAGATTGTGTTGGCGCTAATGAATCTGGCCCATAATGTATATTATTATTCTTAATATTTTGTACTTTTGGAGCTTTTCTCCCTAGGCTTTTTTTTTTTTTTTTTGGAAAAGGGACTGCTCAGTCAGACTTTCCAGGTAAACAAATGCCAATAAATAAGTAAATAATAAATAGTTTTTCCCAGATAAAACAAGACATACATTTGATTCATTTGATTTGCTGGGAATTAGAAATGTCTACTTTTAGAAGGAATGTTAAACATTATGCAGAGCATTATCTGCAACCTGAAAAAAAATCACTGTGTGTTTACTTGTGCAGCATTTTTTTTCTTGGTACTTTTTTCCCCTTTGTTTGCTAACTACAAACGTCTACTTTTCCATGGAGCTGTCATCAAGGCAGTGATAGGAGGGTTTTCTGATGGGTAACCATAACCCCACATTCAGCAGCACCCTGCTGTGTTACAGCTGTGAGTATTGCAGTGTCGGGCTTTTAAGCTTGCATGTCTCCACTCATACATCACTGGCACCCCCAATGTGAAGCACCATTTGACAAATATCTTGCGTATGCCTTGATTCTGTATTCCTAGTGCTGTCTACTTGACACCCACCAAGTCAACTAAGCTGTAGGGCATGGTATCTCATTCCTTCCAGTCCAATGTCTCTGGTCAGTTCCTCTGCCGTGTTATTCATTAGTTGTTTGTGGGTTGTCTGGGTCATAGCCAGGGTTTCATCCTTCTATCCCACAAAGCCTCTTATTTAGTATGTCCATCGGCAGATAAATTTTCCAACTGCCCTAAGTATTTATTTATCTATTTATTGGCATTTGTTTTCCGAGAAAGTCCACTGGGCCAATAGCAGCCCATTTTCAGTGGAGGTCCAGGAAGAAAAGCTCCAGGTAACATAAAGAACTTACAAAAAGTGTCAAAAATAAAATTTCAGACAGTAAAGTTTCAAACAATTGCAAAAGGCCAAGGAAATTATATAAAAATATTATCAGAATATTATAGAAAATAGTTAAAAACATTATACTAACATAAAGATTAAGCATATTCATTGTGCTGAGAAATAATAACATGGCTTGGCAAAAAATAGGTCAATATGCAGTTATATGTACCAGGGAATGTAAGTAAATATATGTATTACATGGAATAGACAATAAAACATAAATGAGGAGAGAATATATATATATATATATATATATATATATATATATATATATATATATATATATCTAGGGGAGAAGAGCATAGAAACAAAAGAGGAAGAAGAGATAAGGGGAGGGAAAGATAAGATAAGGTAAGGTACTTATGTTGCTACAATGCCTGGTGGTAAAACAACCCCATATTAACTATTATCTGACTATGGTGAATCATTTTTTCCTGAAGTCTCATGCAAACTTTTTTAAATAAGGTTGACCCATGCTGGGAAAATCCAAGAAACTGCAAATAAATAAAATAGCAATAGTCAATGAATTTGCCTATTTATTTCTGTGTTACTAATTAAAGAGTAGTGTTCCCAAAATAAATGATTTTTTTTCCACTCACATTATGGCGATATCTGCAAACTGAATAAATCAAAGCAGATTATTCAAAGAATAGTTGAAGAACTAATTAAATGATTTTATAAAAAAATGGCAGATTTAATTTGGAGAGACCTAATGATTTTAATAAGGACGTGAGGATTAAGATTTTTATCTTTAAGTGAAGGTCGCCGTATAATGTGAGAATGAGTATTCTCTTACAATCCTGCCTTCATTCCTCCATAGAGTATCCTTCTGCTTTCTTCCCCTTCTAGAAACTAGTTGAGCTATTAAAATATTTTTTGTTCCCCTTCTGCGTCATTCTTTCTGGCTACCCCAATGCCCCATCCATTGCCATATCTACCAACCTCTTCTTCTGCACCTGGACTATCCTTTCTAATCTATGGCTGGGGATGACATGGTACCTAAGGGCATCCTGAGAGGGTTATTGACTGTTTCTTCAGGGGGAATTTTTTTCATTTATGACCTGCCCCTTAATATCTCCCCTTTTGCATTCTCCTATTACATCCAAGGACTACTCTCCTCTATGGGCCATGCTTCCCCATAAGGAATACATAGATGAACACTCCCCCATGATGGGTACATCTATCCCACTTTCCTTCCCTACCAGGTCTGTAGGCACCCAAACTGCTAACTGAAACCAGGTCACCTGGGCCATAGTGCAGTTAGGGCTTTATCCATCTTCACCATGCCGCTAGCCGGCTATTAGGGTTCCTGATGCTATAATATGCTTGTCAGTTTAGTCACTGAATAAATTCTCAAATATTTAAAATGTAGCTAATGATGCCAAAACTCTGCCTTTCTTAATCAAATACAATACGTAAAAACTAAAGTGCAAAAAAGCACAAACTGTTGTTATACTAAACTGAAGCGAGGTAAGTTTTAACTCTTGCGCCCTAACAATGTATCATTTCTTCCATGCATATGCAAAAAAAATATGTTTTTTTAACATTTAATATTATGCTTTTTTTCTGTCTCTCTCTGTTCATCAAAAGGGTAGTCATCATACAGGGAAAAGTATTAGACTGTCATTATTTAAGGAGATTAGGAGAGGAGCCACCTGTCCACTGCAGAGTCATTTTCCTCATCCATTAAGAAAAGGCTATTTAGCTGTGTTTTCAGGCTGGATAAAGAGAAGGTCAGCAGGGAAATGTGCACTGCGGAGGAAAATGACTACGTATGTAATGCAGCTTTACATCCAGGAATTAAAGATGTATATACATTCTCACGTTTGGAGCATGGGTTTCATTTCAGATGGAAAAAGGAAACGTTATGAGTAAGTGTCCAATTCACTTTTTGAAACAGTCTTGGAAGATGTCATATAAAAATTAAAACATGAACAACAAATTTAAAACTAAGATGAGGAGAGGCAGGTAGGAAAAAAGTTGTATCTGTTCTATCGTCATCTAGCACTCATTTATGGGTATGCTCTGAAGTTCCCTTATAACATGTCTCTCAACTTGAAGAAAATGTAGAGGTCTGAAACTCTGTCTATAACCTAGAAGACACAGGTTCAGTTAGCAGCACTGGTGCTTGAAATGCTGATGACAGAAGGGCAGGATTGTGAGCTCACCTCTGCCTCAACCGTCCAGGTGGAAGTACACAGTCTGACCCACGGCATGACTGGAAGATACAGAAGATTCAATAAACATTAAAGTAGTTGAGATACCTAATGTTCATCATTCCCACTGCTGCGGCAGACTTTTGCATATATGGTTTGTGTCTTTCTCAAGACACAACAACCAGCCAGCTTCCAAAAGCTCTGGCTCTCTCCCATACTTCCACTTTACTGCTAACTGGACAGCCCAGAGATGGAAACATCAGCAGGGTGGGAAATCTTCAGTGCTTTCTTACTGCCTCCTGTAGAAGCAGCTCAGAGACTTCACAAGAACAGTAGCAGGCACTAAACCCTTCCACTCGGAAAATGTAATTATTTATTATAAATCTTTATATTGTATTTTTTTATTTATTTAACATTTGTTCACTGGAAAAGTCCAAATAAGACAGAGCCTATTTTTAGTGGAGGCCCGGTGATAAATGCTCCAGACACATCTTTGGAATGTGGGAGGAAACCAGAGTACACAGAGGAAACCCAGACAAATGCAGTGAGGACATGCAGACTCCACACAGAAGGCACCCCAGCCGAAAATTAAAACGCGGAACCTCTTGCTGTGAAACAACGTTAACCGCTGCACCGCTATATGAAGGAGAAGTATATTGTAGTTGTATTTACTTTAGCAGCTCTGGCCCTTTAAGAAACCTGGTATTTCTTTAATATGAAGATTCATATCAGGGGCTGATATTTTTTGCTTCTGCCAATTTGGGGTTTATTTTATAAAGAAATATACTGCTTACATAAAAATCTGTGTATTTAAATGAAAGTTTTATGTGGGGAAATGTTTTACTTAAGCAGGGAATACTATGGGTGATGTAGTGTTTGTGTTCGCACTGGGAAAACTGACTTGACATTTTTTTCTATCAAACAAAATTTATTCTAAATAGGTTTATAACAGGGATTTAATGTGCTGTTTATGCATTACAGTGTTTTAGGGACACAGAATATGTGTGAAAGTGTAACTATACTGTTTGTGTAAACTGTTTCCCAACTTATCTTCCAACTGACTCGTTCCAGCATTTCTGACCAGATTTGATGTATTCTCATCAATCACAGTATGGTTATGTGCCCGACTTCTGCGGGTCTGACTTCAGCATTTCCTATAAAGAAAAAAAAACTTACCAGAGAGCCTTTGTTGATTTTGTGAGCTCAGTCTTCAGTGTGCTGATGGTGAGTGACTGTGTAGTGGTGAGCAGTTGTTCCGCAGATCATTCACTTACTTCTTCATCTTCCTCTGGTGTAGTCCTTTCAGCTACCATGAACCAGATATAAACCATATCCTTTTCAGCTGCCCCACTCTCTGAATCCTGTGTGGGAGAACAGCCTGCCATCTCAGTACTGGAATACATCAGAATTAATTTCATATATGAAAAATTGGTTTAAATGTTTAAAAGTTGCAATTCTTTTAATATTTCTTCCTTGTTCTGTCCATAATTAGGTTGTTTTAAAATATGTAGTCCCCTCAGGACTCTCTTATAAGTAAGTTAACAATCAAACTTTTGCAAAAATAATTTAAGTAAATTAATTGTCTTACATTTAAGGGCTATGAAGACAGACAATGTCCACTATATTGTCATCACTGTGTTAACTGTTTTCCACAGCACTCTTCCATACTGAGGTTCCCATTAGCAGGAATTCCAGCAGGGTAAGCTTACCACAGACATAAATTCCTGGCTGCAGCTCATAATAATCCTTCTGACCACTGGTAAAACTGCCAATAGCTTCAAAAATACCAAACACAGTTCAAGGAATCAGCAAAGCTTCACCAGTACCCAAAGTGGTAGATAAACTTAAAAAAATAGAAAGTTGTGGACATAAGTTAGTAATAAATTTGTATAAACTTTTCATTAGTACAATAATGCTACACATGAAATACCTTGAAAAGTACTTGAAGAGAGTACTAGCTTTAGACCTTTGAACTTAAAACATTTGCTTGTCATTAGGCATCAAGAACTGATCGCTGAATACATTCATTATAGAATCATTTAAAAATCACATGATTGCTGGATCATTGCACATTCTTATGAATGAAACCCATATTAAGGAAAAATGTATAAATATTTTTCTCTCAGTTTCAAAATTATTTATGTCCTCCTTAGATAATTTTTTTTCATGCAGTCTTTTAAGCTTTTATTTCTTGTGCTTTCTAATTGTTCTTGCCATTATAATTCTGCCATTGATTAAATAATAGTCAAGTCCTCTCTTTTTTTACTACATTTTATTACATGCAATGCTTGAAACTTAAAAGTGGCTTCATGATTCATACTTTTATAATATCTAATTAATGCACTGGTTTCTACTTTTGATATCAGTTAAATGTTCCTTGGTCTTTATTGTAAAAACTGTGTTCAATTTCTCCTGCAAAAAAACTACATGTGCAACTTACAAGCTATACCAGACCCTTGTATTCACAAGTGGCAAAACCATTAAAATATTTTTCTATATTTGGGTGTTGAAAAGTCACTGCTTACATTAATATATCAACACATGCGATATTTATCACACTCAAAAGTCCCTCTTAACGTTTTGTTGTCTTGTTCTCACTTCTGTATTATTTCTTTCAAATTCTGTCTGCAAAAGGGTCTTTGTCTTTGAAACTTCCTGTTAGAGTGGGTTAGGGAGATCCCCATACCCAAATGCTTCAAGTGAATACTCAAAACCTCCCTTTTTCACTTTGAATATAAGGACTACACGTATCTCTAGTCCTAAAATTTCATAATGTAGTTTTGCTTATTTGTTTGATGTTTTATGCTTAATAATAGTGCTTAGTTAATATGAACTTACATAAATATGAATTCTGAATGTGCTTATGACAAACCTCTTGTCAATTTCAAGTCAACTTAACAAACTGATTCTTCCATTCAAAGAAATCTGTAAGAACAAGTTAATATGACATCATCCCATGTAGGCCTGCATAGGAGAATACGGACTGCATAATATCTTGTTATTCAGGACATCTAAAAATGTTTACCATTCCACCAGCTTCAGGAGACAGAGTTTTCCCCTATTTAAGCAGTCCCTTAACCAGTTATTCTAGTATGAGTTACTGTATTCTAGGCTTGAACTATCTGAGTCAGATATCTCAAAGGAATACATTAGAGTTTTGTGTGTGTGTGTGTGTGTGTGGGGGGGGGGGTTATGAATGTTTTGTACATGGTTATTTCTCCCTGCATACAGCTTATGTCTCATTGTGTATTTCAGGGTCATTTCAGAACTGACTGAGAATTACTTTTCCAAGAAAAAGGAAAAAAAAAAAAGAGAAACATATATGGAGCTCAGGTATAAACCAAAGATAAACCGTATAAACAACAGATCTGTAACACTTGTGCAATAAAATGTCTGGTCTTAGCTTCTAGCTAGTCAGATGATAGATTAATCCATTTGCAGTGTGTCAAGTTTTCTGCCTCACAGACCTAGCCTTACCCATAACAAACTTTGTTCTTCAAAATGTTCTGGCTATTCTTTTAAGATAACATCCCTTTTAAAATGTCGAAACATTTATTTCATATGCATGTTTTTGATTGTTCTGAAGTACTGAAAACATTTCCGTGAAAGTATTAAATGGAAGAGACTCCCTAATGCTTGGGTCTTATTTATTTTTGCTGACAAAAACCGGTACTCTCTTGATAACAGTTTCTTCTCTAACTACTCAGTCTTCTTTCTGAAACAGGCACATGACTCGTTTCAGTTTTCAAAATTCTGTAGAGGCACACATCAATTTATCAATTTTCTTTTTCATGAGGATATCATCATTAATTTTTTTCTGTTTGTAATATGCATGAGCACATTTATCAGATTACTTTATAACTTTTCTTATGATTTTCAGTCTTTAACATTTAAGCTAATGTTGTTGTCTTTCGACTTGTCCCAGTTAGGGGTCGCCACAGCGGAACTCTGGTCTGCTAATGATTGGCTGTAGATTTTGACGAATGCTGAGGTGCCAGCTCGACGTTCAACCAAGGCACACACATTCATGCATATCTTTCAAACGCCCACCCAACCGCGGGGAGGACATGCAGACTCCACAGTACTGCAAGTATCAGCATAGGCCATAAGAGTCTAACTTGAGAGTACATTATTTTTTTAAATTGCCTTCTCAATGCGTCTAACATCACAGAGGTGAGAAGTCATTTTGAAGGTCTTTTATTCTTATAGGTCTTTTTGATCTTTGTTCTTTTATCCATACCTCTCAACCTCTTACTGCAAGAAATCTGGACAAAGCTTGACATAATGGGGGACAAAGGCCCAAAAATAGGGACAGATTTTAAATATCACTCATAAACTTAGAACATTGCTAGAATAGCACGGTTTGTGCTAACATGCATTTTCTGAAGGATTTGAAGTCTGAAATTCAAATATATGTCATTATGTAGTAACTTAATCCTCAGATCATCCTGGTGATTTGCTACAAAACCACAAATTTTATGAGGAACAGACAAAAACTACAAGACAAAAATCTGGACATTCTGTGAAAATCTGGGCAGTTGAGAGGTATGCTACTATCCAATCTCACTTAAGACATTTAGAGTTATTTGATTACTACTGTTTTATGTAATTGAATTAAGGTAACTTATGTAAAACCACTGAAGATGAGGAGTTTACATGGGTTTGTGTGTATGTGCCTCTGATTGCCTCTATGCTTTACGTGTACATATATTACTGAACACGTATTTTGGTTGGTAATACTATACTTAATCATGTAATGTTATGTCATGTCACAAAACGTTACAGAAAAAAATCACATTAAGTTGATCAGTATTGGCTTTGACAGACATGTTTTGCTTTGGTCTTGCTGGAACTGATGAAGAGAGGCGACTTTGTTTTACAACTTTTCCCTTTTCTTAACTTTGTCCTAAAGGTTGGTAAAAAGGGCTTGACGATGTTGGAGCAGACCCCACTTCTGGGGGAGAAAGGGAGTCTTTCTCCTGTAAAAAAATATTTGATTAGTAGCGCTTGGTTATGCTTTGTCACTATTATAAAATGCAGTTTGCTGTGAGGTTAGATGTTTTGCATGAATTAATTGCATTATGATTAAATGCTGTTAATCATAACAAATCCTATGGGCCCCCTACCAGCTAGTTTTTGAATATTAGTTACACTGTCTTTTATTGTTTGACCATGAGATGTTGAATTATTTTTTAATCATTATTTTTCTTTTGCTTTTAATGTTTTAATATTTTGCCAATTGTTTTCCAAAATAACTAAGAGCACAAGCTGACACAAATTTTGCATGCTATGCTCCAGGACAATAGCATCCCTAATTAATGATGACAAATGTGACACCATGGGAATGCCTGCCTTCAAACTCCTGGTCATACAGTAATGAACTACGGTTGATATAGCCCCAATAATTTGATATAGCAAAATACTGTAGAAGATGTGGCAACAGTAAGCAAAACTGTTATATACATGCAGTGATATTCCACATCAAGTGTACCACATGTAATATATCAAATGGGCTTTAGATTCAGGCACTCAAGGAAACATAAGATCAAGCACAAACTACTGAAGGAGAGTATGGCCACTGAAAAGGAAAGGCTTAGCTATATATATTTCTGCAAGTCCGTATGGAAGCCCTATGAAGAATTCCATGTGAACATTTTTCCCTGTAGAGTCCACTACAGAACATGGTATGCAGTGACTGGTTTATAACAGGCTCACTATATCTCCTCGACATATATGACGTCACCTGAAAACAAGTCAGCCACGAAAATCTGTTAAATGCCAGCTCAAGTACACAAATTCTCACAACACTAGATCCAAGTTCATCACATTATACATGTGTGAGACACATGCAGGAAGAATTGTTTGCAGGGGTTAATTCTTCTTGCTTCCTCTTTTAGGGGGACTTTACATCTATACCCCCATACTTTGTTAGCCACTCTCTAAGACTGCTGCAGCTCAAAGAAAGAATGATCACTAACTGATACAATTTCACATATGTCACTGACTGGCACAGTGTAACCCCTATCACTGAAAAGCACAATCTAATTCCTATTAATTACATATCAGAATTTAAGCCCTGTAACTGACAGACACAGTTAACCCCTGCTACTATAAAGTACAATGTAACTCCTGTCACTGATAAATTTAACGTCTCACTTGTCATTGACAGACATAATGTAACCCCTTTCATTGACATTCACAATGTAACTACTGTCATTGAGAAACATACTGTAACTCTGTCAGTGACAGGAAGATTGTAAATCTTGTCACTGATAACCAGGCACAATGTCACCCAGTCACCAAAAAGCATAATGTAACCCCTGTCAATAACAGGCCTAATAACCCCTGTCACTGATAGTCATAATGGAAACCCTGTAAATGACATATAACAACTGTGTCCCTGTTTCTCTGAAGGGCAGTGAAGTGAGACAACCACAAATCACAAACATATGATCTGAGATATCACTTCAATGTGAAGTGAGCAACATAAAACATGTTACATATGATCTGAGATATCACTTCAATGTGAAGTGAGCAACATAAAACATGCCACATATGATCTGAGATATCCCGTCAATGTGAAGTGAGCAACATAAAACATGCTACTATCGGCTTTGGCTGTTATTGAGCAACTGTGGCTCTTACTGTACTAATCCACCTGCATAAAGCATCTGTTTTTTCTTTTTATTAAATTCTGAATCTGCAGACCCTACTCTTTGAAGTCCCTGTGATGTCCTAGTAAAAGACAACATCTCAGTCTTCAGCATTGGTGACAAAATAGCTGATGTGCAATCTAGGTAAATTCAGACCAACAACTATATATGGCTAGACATGTAATTTATCATAATTAATACATTCCTACTTCACGTCATGTTGATTAGAGTTATAAATTCATCTTCACTATCATTGTTCAGCTCAGATTCTTCTGATCATTGCCCATCCTCCATATGTCAACCATGCCACCCTGCTTTTTCATTCATCTGCATTTACCTACTTGTGTTTCTTGCTCCATTATGTCAGAAGAGAAAGTACTGACAAGAAAAACACACACTGCTGTTCATGAAAAGCTCTAAAAAACTGTAGCTGAAATATTTCTTTCAGGAATTGACAAACTGACTATATAGTAGCCTAATGTCCACTCATCACAGAAAAGAAAATAAATAAGTAAGTAACTAAATAAATAATGGAAATACTGAACCATGGGAAAAGGAGGGCAAAGGGGGCATTAGCCTAAAGGCCGATCTATAGAAGTGACATGGGAATTGCTCTATCCTAGCTACCAATTTATGAGTTCTATGTGGGTGATAGGCCAGCCTAGATGACTGGTTATATGAATGCTATGTAGCACTGGTCCAGCCTATGTGCAAGTTGCTAGGCATACTGTGTGTTTGTTGCTCCAGCTGAGGTGGCTGTGTATGGAAATGACATGCAGTTATTGGTCCAGCCTAGGTAGCAGCTTACAGGACTGCAATAAGAGTTGGTGTTACAGCTGCAGATGGTAGCATATAGGAGTACCATGTGGTTGTTGGTCTAGCCAAGGTGCCCATTTATGGAAATGTCATGTGGTTGTTGGTCTAGCCTAGATGACAGCTTACGAGAGTGCCATATGAGTGATGTTTTAGCCAGTTTCAAAATATTGCTGTTTCACTAATTGCTTTTACTGCAGGAATAAAAGGTGCCTTAATCTGCTGCCATTTGTGAGCAGTGTCCCATCAAATGAATAAAAAAGGAAAAGAAAGGATCTAAATATATGACAGTCTATTATTGATGAAATACATTTATAAACAGCTAATTTTTAAGGCTCCCACATATTATGCTCCCCTGCAGCATCTAAAAGTTACCACCCTGTGATTTCACCCTATATCCTTCCTGGGTGTCAGGTGACTCAACTTGTTTTCTTGCATGCTAACAGTAATGGAACAAATAGCTGTGATTGGTATTGCAAAAGAAAAGTTTGGTAGTACGTTTAATGCAAAGAGTAATTTTTTGATTCCTGAAAAGACATATGTAGCCAAGGGAAAATAGTTTGCTGTAAAATTTAACAAATGAAACTGACAGCTGTGGCGTAAGAAAGTCAGCATGTTGTCCGTTAATGAGTAGATGATATCTGGTGGCTGAGTGAAGTAGAGAAGAAGTAATTTGGGCAATAAAACACACACACACACACACACACACACACACACACACACACACACAGAGGCACTTCATAAGTTTAAAGCATGTATAGAGAGAACAAAAGTCAAGAAATCCAGATTGTGGAACTGAGTGGCTTTACAAACCAAAGCCAGTGAGATTTTACAATGATCCATACAGATGAAGAAGTACTTCACTTCATGAACAAAATGCAAGTGATAGTAAAATGATGTACAGAAGTCATGAAATGTGGTGCTATGTAAAAACACAGTTTTACTTTAAATGTGAAAACCGTTCGCAAACTACAGTTATGTAAAGTATTTTTTAATGTATATCTTGGTCATTATGATCCATGTTTTAATGCCATTGAATCTGGTTGACAGAAAGCAGACTAATAGTAAGGTAAAATAACTACAGCACACTTGCTAATCTTATTCTTGGTGTTGATTGGCATGGTCAGTGTTAATACTGTGTGAATGAAAACGTTTTTATATGACAGTACCATCCCACATTCCTGACATTAGTTGCAATTAGTATGTATAAGGGTATTCTACCAAGTAACACATTTTACATCAACCAGCTACTCTGATTTCTATTTTGTGCTAAAGGAGATATAGGAGAATTTTTAAATATACATACCAGTTAGCTAGATGCTTCAAGCTGCAAAATGGGAGAAATGAGGGCACAAGAAATAAAAGTATATTTTTTACACATTTACTAGATCATTCTATAACTCTGTGGGGTCTCAGAAAGGGAAAGTGGCAGGATATGGGACAATATGCTATGCTTACAGAATGATTGTGTAGACAGGAACCAAACATGATCTTTTTCAAAATATACATCAGTATTTATTATTATTATTATTATTATTATTATTATTATTATTATTATTATTATTATCCGCGGTGGTGCAGCGGTAGCATTGTTGCCTCACAGCAAGAGGTTCTCCCGTTTGATTCTTGGCTGGAGTGCGGGGAGTGCCTTCTGTTTGCAGTCTGCATGTCCTCCCTGCAGTTGGGTGGGTGTTCGAAAGACATGCGTAAATGGGAGTGCCTTTGTTGAAGGTTGAACGTCGAGCTGGCACCTCAGCATTTGTCAAAATCTACTGCCAATCATTAGCGGACCGGAGTTCCGCTGTGGCGACCCCTAACCAGGAAAAGCCGAAAGACAACAACATTATTATTGTTATTATTGTTATTATTATTATTATTATTACTATTATCATCATTTTAGATTGCCTGTTGTGATTGTAGCTTTCTTGTGCTGTGATCAAATAGTTGAAGGAGTGATAAGTGTAACACAGTCAATTTAGCTCACAAACGTTGTTTTTGGTGTCAGACAAAGGTGCAATACGAACAATGTACCAATGTGTCAGTAACACTTCAACATGTGCTGATAACAATGTTTCTGACTTCGCTGATGGAGGAACGTGAGGATGTCGATCTGAATGTTACAGAACATTTTTTTTTACATCTATATTGGTTGACTGGATTTGTTTCTGTTCAAGTGATTTATCTTTTTTTTAACTTCACATTGCTGATTTATGGAAAGTGACATGCTTGGCAGGCTAACAAATCTAGTGAAAAACATTGGCTAGGCATCCAGAACAGAATGAGGTCAGGAAAGATGAGCCTGTGCAGAACAATTTATATCAACATGTATACAACCTGACTGGTCATCTTTTTCTGTTATCCTTTCACCATACCTTCTCCCTATTTATGTCTGTTCTATAAATTATATCAATCAACTCTACAGTGTAAATTATAGGAACATATCAAATTTTTTCTGTATGTTGCCTTAACAGTACTTCATGGCATGGATGTTGTGCATGTAAATTCCCTCAGCTATGTATCTACTTATATGCACCAAATGCATGCCTTAAAGGTCAATGGAGCGCAAGGGGGGGCCCCTAAAGGGTTTTTTTGGTTAAAGTTTTTCGGGGGTGGTTAAAAATCCTGTACCCTCTGATAAAGAGGCAAGGGCTTTGGATAGGTGGGGTAAGAAAGTATATACTTCTTCCACTCTAGCCATGAGGCGTTAATTGTCAATTTCATATGCTGAAATATCAGAATTATCTCCTTTCACAATTGAAATCTAAGGTGGATGCTTTGGCGGAAGGTATTGAGTGTAAAGAATTGCTGGATTTGGTTCATGTGTCTGAACAAGTGGGTAAGCATTCTTTGCAGTGTGGTTTGATGCTGTTCAGGCCTCCTCGAGGGTGGCTGCTACTAGTTCTGTTCTTCGCAGACATGCATGGTTGAAGGATCAGAATTTAGCTGAGCATGTTAAGACCAGGATTTTGGATGCTCCTTTACAGTCTGATGTGTTGTTTGGACCGCCTGTGGAAGCAGTTTTAAAGAAAATGGAGGACAAAGCTAAGTCTATGCAGACTGTTAAAGATTTTGCAGGTGCAGCCTCCAGTTTAGTAGAAATTGGCCTGCTAAGGGGTGGACATATCCTGCTTATGGTTCCCAGTCTAGGGGTAGATCTAGACGGTAGGGGCAGGGCTCAAGGTTCGTTTAGGCCTAGATCAGACAGTTCACCTGCTCAGACTTCTGGTGAGGGCAGGGGTCAGTCCTTTCGTAAGCAGAACCAATGACCTGCCTTTTCAGCTGCCAGTGGACTCTCGTCTGGCAGCTCCTTTGGGAGGAAGATTGTCTCTTTTCAAAGAAATTGGGATTTAATCACTCAAGACAGATGGGTGCTGGATATCATTCATCACGGGTACAGATTTTATTTCCACACAATGCCCCCTTTCAAAGGCATGCCAGATGTTCCTCCTCCACAAAGAAAAGAGGCTCACAAGCAAGTTTCTCAGTTACTCCAGATAGGGGCTATTCAGCCAGTCCCTGTGTCAGAAAGGGCTTGGATTTTATTCTCGCCTGTTCCTAGTGCCAAGAAGGGAACACGTGGAGACCAATTTTGGATTTATCTATCCTCAACACTTATCTGGACATTCCCAAGTTCAAGATGTTGGCGTTACAGCAACTGTTACCTCTGCTGGGCAAGGATCACTGGATGGTAACTTTGGATCTCAAGGAAGCTTACCTTCATGTGCCCATAAGGCTAAGTTGCAGAAAGTATCTGCGGTTTCGAACTGGAGATTTTCATTATCAGTTCTCTGCATTGCCCTTTGGCTTATCTACTGCGCCCAGAGTATTCACAAAGGTTCTGGCTCAGTGATAGCTTACTTCAGGCTTCAAGGCATTCAAATTTATCCTTACTTGGACGACTGCCTGATTCTGGCTCAAGAAAAGGAACACCTTCTGCAGCATCTGGAATATGTCATAGCAGTGCTAAGATGCCTAGGGTATTCTGTGAACGAAATAAAGTCCAGTCTAGTACCCTCTCAAGACATGTGCTTTCTGGGTGTGAGACTGAATACAGCAGCCCAGATGGCCTTTTTAACCCCGGACAAACAAAAGAGTCTGTCACTTTACTTCCATCAACTATCTCATCAGTCCGTGCTGACTGCAAGGACAGTCCTTCAAACATTAGGGTTCATGGCATCTTGTATTCTGGTGCTTCCCAATGCCAAACTGCATATGAGGAAGCTGCAATGGTATCTCAAAAATGTATGGACACAGCACTGCCAAGATTTGGACACTGTCATTCAAATAATACCTTGCCTTCAAAAGGAATTCTTGTGGTGGGCTCAGGAATGTCACCTAAACAAGGGACTCTCTGTGACCCGGCCAGAGGCGAGTCAGATTTTAACGACAGATGCCTCGGACACTGCTTGGGAGCTCATCTAAATGGAAAGTGGATACAAGACAAGTGGCCTGCCAGACTACAGCATCTACATATCAACATGAAGGAGATGTTAGCAGTCCAGTTTGCATTGATGGCGTTCAAGGAGTTACTTCTTCCAGGGCAGGTGTTGATTCTGACAGACAACACAACTGTCATGTGGTACATCAACAAGCAGGGGAACACATTCTTATCCTCTATGCAGGCAAGCAATGATTTTATGGGAGACTGCGTTAAGCCTGCAACTGACTCTTCAGGCAAGGTTTCTGCCAGGAGCACAGAACTCCCTAGCAGATGTATTAAGCAGACAAATCATGGATCCCCACGAGTGGAAACTGGATCTTCATGTATTTCAGAAATTGACAGTGTCATGGGGAACTCAGACATAGATCTGTTAAGCTTCTCCACTAAACCACCAGCTGCCAAAGTATTGCACAAAGGGGTTTCATCACACAGCTTGGAAAGTGGATGCTCTGTCTTTCAGTTGGAAAAACCTTCATGTCTATGCCTTTCCACCTCTACCTCTTCTTCCAAAGGTATTACTAAAGGTCAGACAGGACAGGCCAAGGATGATTTTGATAGCTCCAGATTGGCCTCGGCAACACTGGTACCCACTTCTAAGGAGTCTTGTAAAGAAGCCTCCATGGCCTTTACCTCTGATTCCTCATCTGTTATCTCAGAAGGACGGTCATCTGCTCAATGTCAAGCTTCAATCTCTTCATCTCACAGCTTGGCATATTCTGTGTTGAAACATGGTAGGTCTCAGCTTCCTCAACAAGTTTTAAATGTGATTATGGAAGCTAGAAGGCCTAGTACTAGGAGAGTGTCACATGAAAAATGGAAGAGATTTTTATTTTGGAGTACAGCAAAGAATTTGGAGATTTCAGAGCCTAATTTGAGTGTGGCTCTTCAATATCTTACTGAGTTATTGGACAAAGGTTTGTCTTTCTCTTCCATAAAGATTCATGCTGCAGCAATTTCAGCTCACTATGATTGTGACCCACCTTTGTTTTCGCATCCTTTGTTCAAGCAGTTTCTTAGAGGGGCAAAGAATATAAGACCCCCACGTAGAGCTCCTACTCCTGCTTGGGATCTCAATTTTGTGTTGGAAAAACTTACTCTACAACCTTTTGAGCCTGCAGCTACTGCTGAATTGAAATATTTGTCATGGAAGACTGCTTTTCTGTTGGCTATTACTTCTGCAAGAAGGGTGTCTGAGTTGCAGGCCCTTATGGCAGTAGAGCCCTTTGATTTTCCATAAGGACAGGGTATCATTACGTACTAATCCTTCCTTTATGCCTAAGGTGGTTTCTAGTGTGGCTTTAAACCAAACTATTCATTTGCCTACGTTTTTGCAGATCCTCAAAATAAAGGGGAAAAGATTTTGCACACTTTAGATGTACACAGGCAATTGCGTTATTATTTGAGCAGGACTAAAGATTTTAGGCAGTCTCAGCAGTTACTTGTTTCTTTTGCTTTAAGTTCACAGGGCAAGCCTGTGTCAAAACAAACTATTTCTAGGTGGATTGGCTTTTGCATTGCATTTTGTTATTCCCATCATGGCAAGAGGTTCCAGCTGGGATTAGGCCTCATTCCACTAGGGCTACTGCCACTTCAACAGCATTTCTAAGGGGGTGGCAACTAAGGATATTCTGGAAGCAGCTACTTGGAGTTCAGTGCATACTTTCTCTAGGCATTATCACCTGCCTATATACTCTAAGACTAGAGCTGGTTTTGCCACAGCTGTTTTACAAGGCATGTTGTCAGCTCCTGCTACTTTATAATTTGCCAGCCTCCCTTACCTCTGCTTTGGGATTCTACCCAATTGTCAGGACTGCAGCAAGGGAAGGCGAAGAACATAGTACAGTTTTGTACCTACCATAAATGTAGATGTTAGAGGATTCCCTTGCTGCAGTCAATTTACCCTCCTCCTTCCCCTCTGTGTTTCAGGGTGGTTGTGTAGGTGAGTTTACATGCTTATATTTTTTGTATATACTACTGTATATATTGTACATGTTTTTGGTGCAGGTTGTTTTGGGACTTGTCTTTTTGGGTCTTCTGACATCTGGGGCAAGAAAAGACTGAGGAAATGACGCCGGTCATGCGCATTAGTACCCTGACGTACTGACGTCAGTCTAAGGCGCCATGACCGACGTCAGCCTTATACTCTGGTATTCGGGCCGACTGGGACGCGGACTATACCCAATTGTCAGGACTGCAGCAAGGGAATCCTCGAACATCTACATTTATGGTAGGTACAAAACTGTACTTTTCTTGCATGCTAACAGTAATGGAACAAATAGCTGTGATTGGTATTGCAAAATAAAAGTTTGGTAGTACATTTAATGCAAAGAGTAATTTTTTGATTCCTGAAAAGACATATGTAGCCAAGGGAAAATAGTTTGCTGTAAAATTTAACAAATGAAACTGACAGCTGTGGCGTAAGAAAGTCAGCATGTTTTCCGTTAATGAGTAGATGATATCTGGTGGCTGAGTGAAGTAGAGAAGAAGTAATTTGGGCAATAAAACACACACACACACACACACACACACACACACACACACACACACACACACACACACACACACACACACACAGAGGCACTTCATAAGTTTAAAGCATGTATAGAGAGAACAAAAGTCAAGAAATCCAGATTGTGGGACTGAGTGACTTTACAAACCAAAGCCAGTGAGATTTTACAATGATCCATACAGATGAAGAAGTACTTCACTTCATGAACAAAATGCAAGTGATAGTAAAATGATGTACAGAAGTCATGAAATGTGGTGCTATGTAAAAACACAGTTTTACTTTAAATGTGAAAACCGTTCGCAAACTACAGTTATGTAAAGTATTTTTTAATGTAGATCTTGGTCATTATGATCCATGTTTTAATGCCATTGTATCTGGTTGACAGAAAGCAGACTAATAGTAAGGAAAAATAACTACAGCACACTTGCTAATCTTGTTCTTGGTGTTGATTGGCATGGTCAGTGTTAATACTGTGTGAATGAAAACGTTTTTATATGACAGTACCATCCCACATTCCTGACATTAGTTGCAATTAGCATGTATAAGGGTATTCTACCAAGTAACACATTTTACATCAACCACCTACTCTGATTTCTATTTTGTGCTAAAGGAGATATAGGAGAATTTTTAAATATACATACCAGTTAGCTAGATGCTTCAAGCTGCAAAGTGGAAGAAATGAGGGTACAAGAAATAAAAGTATATTTTTACACATTTACTAGATCATTCTATAACTCTGTGGGGTCTCAGAAAGGGAAAGTGGCAGGATATGGGACAATAAGCTATGCTTACAGAATGATTGTGTAGACAGGAACCAAACATGATCTTTTTCAAAATATACATCAGTATTTATTATTATTATTATTATTATTATTATTATTATTATTATTATTATCCACGGTGGTGCAGCGGTAGCATTGTTGCCTCACAGCAAGAGGTTCTCCCGTTTGATTCTTGGCTGGAGTGCGGGGAGTGTCTTCTGTTTGCAGTCTGCATGTCCTCCCCGCAGTTGGGTGGGTGTTCGAAAGACATGCGTAAATGGGAGTGCCTTTGTTGAAGGTTGAACGTCGAGCTGGCACCTCAGCATTCGTCAAAATCTACTGCCAATCATTAGCAGACCGGAGTTCCGCTGTGGCGACCCCTAACCGGGAAAAGCCGAAAGACAACAACATTATTATTGTTATTGTTATTATTATTATTATTACTATTATCATTATTTTAGATTGTCTGTTGTGATTGTAGCTTTCTTGTGCTGTGATCAAATAGTTGAAGGAGTGATAAGTGTAACACAGTCAATTTAGCTCACAAACGTTGTTTTTGGTGTCAGACAAAGGTGCAATACGAACAATGTACCAATGTGTCAGTAACACTTCAACATGTGCTGATAACAATGTTTCTGACTTCGCTGATGGAGGAACGTGAGGATGTCGATCTGAATGTTACAGAACATTTTTTTTTACATCTATATTGGTTGACTGGATTTATTTCTGTTCAAGTGATTTATCTTTTTTTAACTTCACATTGCTGATTTATGGAAAGTGACATGCTTGGCAGGCTAACAAATCTAGTGAAAAACATTGGCTAGGCATCCAGAACAGAATGAGGTCAGGAAAGATGAGCCTGTGCAGAACAATTTATATCAACATGTATACAACCTGACTGGTCATCTTTTTCTGTTATCCTTTCACCATACCTTCTTCCTATTTATGTCTGTTCTATAAATTATATCAATCAACTCTACAGTGTAAATTATAGGAACATATCAAATTTTCTCTGTATGTTGCCTTAACAGTACTTCATGGCATGGATGTTGTGCATGTAAATTCCCTCAGCTATGTCTCTACTTATTACATGCTATCCTAAAGTTGCTATGCTACTATAGGATAAATGGGATGACTCACTGCTAAATACTGCTCCTGGAGCTGCTTTATTTGTGTATTTTTGTTTTCACCTCTCTTTCTTATTGTGTGCCACTTTAAAATTGTTTGTTGTTCTATCTGTTTCTTATCTTCTGCTACTTTAATAGTAATATTTGTCTATATAACATTTGTATTTGTCACCTTAAAATAGTACTGTACCTTAATTTGTTACAGTTTTACTTATCTGTACCTGAAGTTGCTAATATTTGCTTAAGTGGAGCTTTTCTCCTCGGGCCTCTACTGAAAATGGACATATAGCCGGTTAGACTAGCCCGGTCAACAAATGTAAACTAAAATAAAATAAATGTTGGGATGTAGGCAAGATAAAAATGATGTTTCATCTCAGGCATAAAGGTCTCATGTTAGGCATCTGAAAATTTAATAACTCAGTAAGATAATACATTAATAATATCAGTGACCAATGTATGTTTTGCTTACTTATGTAATGTACAGTTCTGTTTATTATTACATATTACACCTTCTGTCGAGTGTGACCTGGGAAGGTAGAAAATATATTTTCAGTAATATATCTTCAAATTAGCCATAGTTATTTCTGCAAATCTATTTTCTATAATTAATACTTATTTGTTTTTTTTATTGTGAAATACTTCCATTTTCTATTGGTTTTAGTTTTTCTCTTTGATATGACAATGTTTATGCCCTTTCATTTAAAGCAACTTATTATTTTCTAGGGTTTATTTTGTTCTTTCATTCATTCATCTAATCTTGAGCTGATTTTGGATACATTTCTGTCAGTACTCATTGATGTATTTTTATCAGAGAGGAATATTACTAAGGTCATTGATTCCTAAGCACTAATTTAAATAATCAGAGCTGGTTGAATAGAATCATAATGGTGGACAAATGGTTCACATGGGCTGATCCTAGTTAACAACCTTTTATTATGTCAATGATTTTACCAGAAGAGATCCACGCACTTCTGCCTTTCTGCCATTATTGCAGGTGATACTAAACCAACTTAGCTATAAAGGTCACTGCACTATGAATGCATTCTTCTCATAGCTGTTTTAAACCTTTTTAAGTTTTCTGCATTAAAGTTTATGCAGCATGATCACTGTAGAATACATCCAGGTCTTTTGTCCTTAAAGCACTCTGCAAATGACTATATGACTGAGTTAGTCAAGAGCAACAAGAAATCTAATCCTAGCTCATATCATCTTATGAATGGTTGTTAAATTAAATGCTGTTTTCCATGGATGATATCTGTAAGATTATGACCAAATTCCTTTGTGCATTTGGCTGAATACTTAACGATGCAGTTATGCGGCTACAAACTGAAATGAACAAATATTAATCATTGGCTGGATAATGGGAATGGGAATAAATGCAAGGCAGTGTTTACATTAGCAGGGCCGACTCTTTCTGATGTGGACAGCCAATTTATTTCTGTTGCTGTGAATTACTTCTAACTACATAGCACATTTAAAAACAAACACACATCAATTTGTTAATTCATCACAAATGCTGTATTTAAAAACTGTAAGGCTTTGAAGAATCAAATATTTATATCTAATTTTTATTAACTTGATTTTACCAAATCTAATTCCAGCAAACCTTTTTTTAAATGTAACCATAACAGCTATTCTCAAAATGCTATTACAGCACTGAATCTTGAAATAAACCCAAGAGTGATATTATAGCATTTACCTCCCTTGTATTCTTATTTAATTGAACAGCAGCTTTTTTCATGCTAAATTATATAATAATATGCAAATATACCATTATAATAAGCAACAGAAATGTCAGTATAAATTTAGTATGAACATATAATTTCTCTTTTCAAGATAAATATATGAAGCTGTTTCCTGGAATAATGTGAAATGTTTTATTTTGATGAAACCGTATTGCTTTGTATACTTTATTCCATTTTCTTAGCACTGTTACACATGTCATACAAATTTTTTCTTTGCATTCTTAAGAAAAATGTTGTTCTCTTTGTTTATTATTGAATACTGCCTGCAAAAAATCTGAGCCATATATCATAAAGGCCAGCACTGGTCCTGAAGAAAATAATGACCCAATCTGTGATTCTCCCCCAAGCAAGCTACTTCAAAGCTACTCTCAAATCAGTATGGACAGATGGATGGTCTGTGTTAACCTCCTGAGGGGCTTTGCCTATTACAGTACAAAACTGCATACTGGCAGAAAATGCAGAGACCGCAAGTAAAAAAGGAATGTTTCCCACTTAGCACTCAAAACATGTTTTGCATTTTTTTCAGGTATATATATATATATAGTTTTATTAAAGGTCAGGATACTGAAAAATACAGCACTTCTTTAATAATAAAGTGAAAATGCCTGTAATAAGAAAAAATGAAGTAAATGTGAACACCATTATACAATGGTGCCAGTGCTAATCTTTAAAGTGACTCATTGGCAGATCTGAGGTACTAATGCAATCATATATTTGTAGATGGGAAATGTCAACATTTTAGGGGAGCTGTATTTCAAGCAAAACATCAAAACCCATTAATAATTCATCATCCATGAACATTCAGCTGATGCATTAAACTTACTACATTAGATGTCTAAAACTGCTCACCATGCAAATGCTAGACATCTTTAAGATGATACTGAACTATTTATCTTGCAAGAAATACAAATGGTGTGGGTCTTTACTGGCAATAGTCCAAAAATGACAAAATAATCAGCCAAATCTGTTTGAAGTAATGAAAGGAGATTAAAGCTCTTGGATGGGTTTTCTTACTATATCAGCAATGTTTAACTACAGAACTGTAATTCAGTAATGCTGAGTTAATGGATAAGCAGTCAGGGACAGCATAATGTCTTGTGCAGTGTGGATCCATACACAGGAATTAATTATCAAGACTTTTTCCCTATTCTTGACTAGGGAAATGCATGACAAAATTAAATAGGCTTACTGTAGATTACTGACACTACATGTGAGTAATTTTATAATTAGCTGAGATAGCAGAAATATGAATGCATATTACCAAGAACATGTCAACACTGCCAAGGGCATTCAAGAATTTATGTCTATGCACCCAAAGCTTTAAAACTAAAATTGTAGTCTGTCTGTTACCCATTTGTGCCAAACTCCTGATGTAAGTCTACCCCTTATGGATAAAGTGGAGGAACAAAATCTGTTCAAAAATGTAAATTTCCACATAGATCTGGTAGTGGCAAAGCCATATTGTGGTAGCATGTAGAACCACATGTAGTATTTCTGTTTGTAATAGTTTGACCTAGTAATACTTAGCTTTTCAATCAGTACAGAATTAAAAAACAGTCACATTTGAAATCTCACTTCTGGAGCAAAGCTCTGGGTGGAACCTTAACTTTCTCCAACATGTAGTACCCATTAAACCTGTGTGCAGGAGGCAGAGTTCATTCAGTGGGTGAGGTATGTGGGAGACCTTTTCTCACCTGAACGTTTCTTGTCCCCTACCTGTTTGCCAATGCCACTGTATTAATTTGGTGTGTGTGTCAGTATATCTGTTTTCATTTGATAGCCATATATTTGGAGACTGCAGTTATAGTAAATTACATAACTAGATTCATATCACATGACAAATGGCATTTAGCAACTAATAACTGGGACATCGAGGAGACCTTATAGGTAGTTATTAGGCCTGTTGATATCTGAGGATCTTAAGAAGCATACCTTGACATTCCCATGGTAGTTATTAGTCTTTATATGTTATATACAAATAACCCAGACATGGGCAGATTGATATGTTGGGACATTTAGATATTGTCCCTGTACTTGAGGGACATGGGTACTTACTGTAGATGTCTCTCTTTCTCTCTCTCTCATATGAGACTTCTGTATCTGTTTATTTGTTTATTTTCCCTTTCAGGTACACAAGTATAAAAGAATCTTATCTATGTCTGATGAACAGCTATTTTTTCTACCTCCACTGCTCTGCATTAACAGGCAGCAGCTATAAGAAAAACACAGACAGTAGTCATGCTGTTTCTCAAAGCTTATGTGTTAGTAAAGTCCATTGTTTGCATCCTATTTTTTGGACACCGTAGTGACCGCTTACCCACACTGTTCATGTATAGTAGTTAACAGCTGATATGCAACATTGTTGCTGCAGAAATTAAATACTTAGCTTTTTGATGAGTACAGGATAAAAAAAAAATCCTCCCACTCTGTGAAGTGGTTCCCAGGCAGACAGGGAGAGATGTGAACTCATGAATCAAAAGTGTTTGTTGGGAAAGCATATTGTCCAGATAACCAAGATCAATGCACATATACCATTTTTATTGGTGGGAGTTTGTGCCACATATTATCATATATACTGCAAAAGTGGCATGTGTGACATTTGCATTAAGTTAAATTCTGATTGCAAATGAAAAGTGATGCAATCTTCATTGATTAGTAGGCGAGTCTTGTTTCATATTCAAAGAGATGACTTTTTTCAGAACACTTGATCTTTGTATTAGAAGAAGCCTCTTTGCAGTTCTTGTTACTTGTATAACAACAGATAAGGCCCACTTGTCCTCCCTTGTCCACTCATATTGCTACCTACAAGGTAAGTTGCAAACTCTGCTTATCTAACACTTTTTTCTTTTTACCCTTTTTACCTTTCATAAGGATTGCCTTATACCAGTACCACACTCTCTAGAATTATCTAAGGGTGGTAATTCATAGTGCCTAAGGAGACTCTGATAATCATGCCTCTGTGCTTATATTTAAATGAGCAAAGTGCAAACAAGTGGGGCTGGTGTCAGAACTTCCCAACCTTGCGAGGGAATGCCCAGTACGTTTCCATATTTGAATCAGCATAAACTGACAAAACATGAACTGAGTGTTGTTGTATGCTGAAAAATACATATGCACCTAAAGTATCAAATGCTGTTGTGTATTTTTGTCAGGTGGTAGGCGATGTGTATCTGCAATGATCTCTCAAGATATCTTTAGCTGCTTGTGGCTCAGTACAACTTATCAAAACTTTTTAAGCTCCTTTATTCACGCCAAGGGTATCCTTAAATGGACACCTTATTATGGCTTTTATAAGGTTGGAAAGGAGGAAGATCAGACAGTTGGAAATACACATGAAGATGCTTGTGAGAAGGAGGTGGAAGAGGATGAGTACTATGCTTCTGGTTGGGATAGACCTCCATTTTTCCAATTTTTCAATAGCGGATGTGTGGGAAGGAAGAAGAATAAAATGTGTAGTAAAGAGGGTTAGGGAAGAGTTAAGGAATTTATTTTATTACAAAACATAAAACACAGACACGATAAACAGGAACACTATGGTGGGCGGACAGTGGGATGGGGAGACAACACATACAAATGGTGGACAGAAACAAAAAAGAGGATGAGTAAAACCAAGAAATTACTATCACCTAGGTCTAAAGTGCTTGAAATATTCCCCCACCCTGATGGACCTGGGTGAGGCAGCTTCAATGATGTGGGAGTCGATGTCTAGTGTAGCTTGATAATCTGACCAGGATAAAGGGTTTTGTTCTTGCTGGAGGAGGGATTCGTACTTCTCCACTACCCTTTCAACTGCAGCCTCAACAATGTCCTGCAGCCCATGTTCTGGCTTGTGCTGGGCTAATCACAGGGGTACACAACTGCTCCAACCCTATGAAGTGGTCCTTAGGCAGGCAAGGTGAGGTGGAGAACATGGAAAAGAAAATGTTCCTCTGTAGAAATAAAGGTAAATCCCAGAGGTGAAATAAGAAATCCAAACCAATGCACAGTTAGACAAAATGATCCTTTAATAACACATAAAAATGAACATGCACAAAGCACCTCAAACTGAGCGCTTTCGCCTGCTAACAGTCAGGCATCAACAGAGTCATATTGGTGCAGTTCAAAATACATTTAAATAAGGAACCAAGTACTGACATCATATCCTGCTAGTTTAACATGTAAAGAAGACTTGAATATTTAAATTCTTGGCATAGAAAAAAAAAATGTTATATATAAAAATGCTGTTAAAATACACATAAAAATACTTTGAGTAAAGTAAAATTAAATTCTATTTTTACATAATACCTTAGAACCACAATTTTTACTACTAAGCACTTATAAATTAAAATGCCTTTTTCAAGGTGAGGTGGAGAACATTCCCTCATCTGAAAGACTTTGCAGTCAAGCTGTCCCTGACATTTCTTTATTTGCAAAAAATAGTACATGAAAGGGAAAGAAATAAAAATATATTAAAAAAAAAAAAACAAAAGAAAGAGAAAGGGAAAGAGAGTGAGAGAAAGATGGAGTTAAAAAAGGCCTCATAATTGTTCATTGGTGATTACAACTAATAAGAGAAGGAATGGTGCGTATATACCAGTTTTGAATAAGGGTACACTTTTGGTAAGTGATGACAGCTTGGAAGGGTACAGAGAGGAACTAAATAATATTTCAATGAACCTTGGGTATGCATTATTATTTATCATTACTTATAATAGTAATCATAGATTGGCAAGATGGATTCTTACATAAAACTGGGACTATTATGATGAATGACAAGAATATTAGAGAAAAAGTAGGAAGTACCCCTAATATTGCTTTTGGAAAAGGGCTTAATTTTAAGAACATATTTGAGAGGGTCAAGATGGTGTTTAAAAATCCTACAAAGAGAATGCTAATGAAATGTGGGCAATGCCTGCATTGTATTAAGATTAATATAGGGGACAGTTTTTCAGTCTGTGACATAAAATACAGCATGAGGAACAAGTTCAACTGTGAATCTAAAAATGTAGTATATTTAGCTTTGTGCCAGGAAAGTTCCTTTTTCTATGTAGGGAAAATGGAACGGAGGTTAGAGACAGGATCTATGAACATGAGTATAACATAAGGAAAAGTAAGGATTCTAATGCTTTGGCTAGGCACATTTTGGATTACCCTGACCACAAGTTTAAATATATGGCCATTGATAGAATTAATGTAGCTCCAAGTGGAGGCCCTTGGGGGTCTGTATTTGAAGAAAAAGGAGTTGCAGTGGCAACTCGGATTAAATGCTTCTGTGTGGCCAGGCTTGAATGAGTATTGTTCCATTTACTGTTTATTGAGGTTAAGAGCATTTGATAGATTATTATTTATTTTAGAGTTTTAGTGTTGTAGTGTAAGTTTCTACTCTTATGATTATTAAATATATAATTATATTTTTATATATGTATTTTGTATTTTATTATTTGTACTTTTTATTATAATGTTGTAGATAAATGATGGTTTTATGAGTATGGTGTTATGGGGAGGGTGACATTTATATGTAGCTAATGCTTTAAATTAGTTACAGCTTGTTTAATAATTATATTTAATTGAAAAATGATTTTGCTTGGTTAGTCAGTTTTATGAGGTCACTATTTATGTGAATGATGAACTAATTTTGGTATCTGATGCGTTGTCGCCTCACAGCAAGAGGTACTCCTGTTTGATTCTTGGCTGGAGCGCCTTCTGTGTAAAGACTGCATGTTCTCCCCGCGGTCGAGTAGCATTCAAAAGACATGTGTGAATGGGCGTGCCTTCGTTGAAGGTTGGGCGTCGGGCTGGCAACTTGACACCATAAAATTCTGCTGCCCATCATTAGGGGAGCGGAGGTCTGCTGTGGCGACCCCTAACTGGGAAAAGCCGAAAGAAGAAATGAAGTCCTGTGTTATTACTTTTGTAGGATGAAAGCACTTATCTATTTTAATTTCTATTGGCATTAAAACTTTTTTTGGCTGCACGCTGGTCAGTTGCTATTCGGTCATTTTATGTGTTTTCTTTTTTGATGTCCATGCACACAGACCATCTTATGTTGAGGCACTAAAAAGCTGTCTCTTCACACCTCAAAGACCTTCTAAGCCTGCAAACAGCAATGCATATCCTCAGCAATATCTGTACAGCATACATCAAAAGCAAAACTGAAGACTGCACATAAGCTTACACCAAATGGGCCCCCAAAAACAAAACCCATAAGGCAAGCAAACAATTTACCCAGGTCTCTTGTCATAGAGGACTCCATTGTACTACACACAGATGCTCTACTCATCAGACTAGACAAAGAGAAGATTATGGTCAGTTGCTTATATAAAGTCAGGATCCATCAAGTTACAGATGCACTCAAGTCACTGCACCACAGTACCAGTATGATTCTGTCATAGTCAGTGTGGGCATAATAATGACATGAGACATACATCTCTGGATTATATGACAGAGACATTATGGACCTCTATGAATATGTGTCTCAGACTGGTATGTGCCTTGCATTGAGCAGCATTCTACCATCACCAAGGATGATGCCACAGTATGCACAAAAAATTGACTAACTGTAGCAATTGGCTTAGTTTCTAATGTCATTCCAGGGAGATTCAATATCTGTCAGCCTGAGAAGACATGGTCAATAACCATTTTTATTGTCAAAGATGGTATGCACCTGTACCCCTGAGCTTCCAGATTTTGGCTAAAATGTTATCCACCCCCTTAGAACCCTTTTAGGCAATGCCAAAGTGATAAACCTACTAACATAGAAAATAAAACCCAAAGGAATCTAAAGCTGTTACTGCTCAATGTTAGGAGCCATAACAAGAAACTCCATATGCCACAAGCTCTCTTCACTCTTGAGAATATGTCACCAAAATATGGTTTAAAGCTGCAGAAAGTACTCTGGCAGTGCAAGGCTACAGTGTCTTCCACTTGTTTAGACAATCAGCTACACAGGTAGGGACCAAATATGGAGGTGTTTCAATCTACATTACCAACAAGTATAACTCAAGGTTGATTGAACAGGATCATACCCTGGAGTTCATCCATGAGCAGATTTCCTTAGACAGAGCCCCTTATCATACTTTAGCAAACTATAGTTCACCATCAATGTCTCAAAAATTCCATAACTGTTATCTTGATCTATTGGAGGCATTCCCCATCCAGCCAAACACTCTACTCATGGGAGACTTTAACTACCCCTCTATATACTGGGAAACATACATTACATTACTTGCACGCGCAAAGTTTCCTGGACTTCATTAACACAAATGCTCTTGATCAGCTAGCACACACTTCAGCCAGAGGACCTTGTTTTTACCAATATATATGAGAGTTGCCATATCTCTCCCCCATGCCATGTCCTCACTGGTGAGGTTGGATATCAAAGCTATCTCATTAAAAAAAAATCAGCTTGGAAAACCCTGGAAATCTGTTGCATTTAGAAACTATTCTTAAGCAAGCTACATTCTATTAATTGACAGTTTGTCAAAATTCAATGCCCTGCCAACCCAGACTTCACAACAGCCTATGCAGACTTATTCATAGTAACATTGTGCAAACATGTAAATGACTGCATAGGGGCTACTGCATCTACCAGACATAAGCTCAAAACAAACCACACTGGTGGAATGGAGAAAAGTCATGGCAAAAGTTAGAAAGAGCAACTCTCATAATGACATGAGTTCACTAATAAAACTGAACAGAAAACTAAGAGGATTAATTAAATCCAGCAAAGCCAGTTACAAGATCAAGATCGTTTCTCTGGATAAAGACAACCACGAGGCTTTCTACAGCTACACATAAGAGTGGGCAGAACTGGTAGTAAATGGTACCACCATCTCTGAGCAGACTGACACAGCAAACCTGCTGCCTGACAAATTCAGCTCAAACTTTAGCCCCCAATCCCCCCTGCTTCCTCTTGTGAAATCCCTACCAGTATAACCCCTCCAGCTATCAGCAGGCAGCAGGTTATAGTAGTGCTCACTAAGGCTAAAACACAGCCTCAGTGTGGGCTGACAATATCTCAGGTTGCCTCCTAAATAGTCTGACACATGACCTATCAGGATAATTTGAAACTATTTTCAACTACAGTCTCGAAAAAGGTTACATGCTAAGTGAATGGGGATGACAACAATTATCCACCTTCACAAGGATGGGCCATCAACTGACCCCAGAAACTACAGACACATTAGATTGACTAGTCTGACTAGTCTAATCTACAAAGCTATGGAGTGGCTTATCAAGAAAATGATCAACAAAAAACTTTGGCAACCTACAGACACTGGACCCTTCTGGTTTGTCAAAGGAAGGTCATGCCTACTTAACCAAGTAAACTTCTTTGAGAAGGTAAAAAAGGGAATGGATGGAGGAAAATGGTTTATACTGCCTACCTAGACCTGGTTAAGGCATTCAACACAATAACCATTTCAAGTATTGTGGACAAACTCACAAAACCAGGCATAAATCCATACACAAATTGCTGGGTTGCTAGCTGGCTCACAGATAGGACCAAAGAAGTCAGGATTATAGAGACCACCTCCACCAAGAGGCAAGTCACCAATGGAGTACCACAGGACTCCATGCTGAGCCCATTCCTGTTTGACATCTACTTCACTGAGGTCAAGGCTAATGTCAAGGGCCTCTGGCTCACCAAGTTCACAGATGACTGCAAATCTGGAGCTATCTTAAATTCCCTCCAGGACACTAACATCTGACAAGAGGGTCTAACAGACAAGTGACTGGTATCAAAGCTACTGATTAAAACTCAATGCAAAGAACTGCATTATAGTGTCTTTTGGGAAAAAGTCTACCTGAGCAAATTACTCAATTGATAAGCCCCCCCCCCCTAGAATTGATCCTGTAGTTAGAGATCTGGGAACATATGTAGACAGTAATCTGTCCTTTGACCAACACATAGCCAAGGTAACAAGAAAATCATTATAGGTCACCCAACTTATAAGTAAGGTTATGGCTTCCGGGTCCATGGAAGTTATAGCACCAGTCTACTCATCCCTTATCAAATCTATCACTGAGTACAATGCTCCCTTTGGCATGTATCTGATGAGGCAATGCAACAGCTGGAATGCTCACAGAGGTTCCTCACCAAGACAATCCAGGGAATTAACACACTGTCCCATGAAGATTGCTTTAAAGCCCTATTTCTATACCCAGTCCCCTACAGGTGGTTGAGAGACAATCTGTCCTTGACATATAAAATATCCTTAGATCCAGCCCTGATGGTGCTTTTTCACATCTGCAAAATGAACAGCATCAGAAATACTAGATCCAGTGATTTGAACTTTGCTTACAGCATAAATAGAACATGCTGGCAAGAGAGGTATGTGGCTCAAAGGATCTCCATGCTCTGGAATGGACTCCCCGACCATTTGAAGTAAAGTCCATCCCCATCTGTATTCAAATGTAACCTTAACCATTGGATGGGAAGTTGCAGATTCATTCATTGGTCGACCCCCATGTTTCTTATAGACAAAGGCTGACAGGAAATATTTCTTAACTAGCAACCCCCTCCCCACATAACTTTTTAGCAACCTCCTAATTAACATATCCTTCCTAACAGACGTACTCCCCCAATTAAGGTACACATGTTACAAGGGAAAGCAATTGGGTTAGGTTAGGTTTGGTTGGGTCTCGGTTGCATGGCTAGGCTTATAAAGGCCCTGGTGGTTGTTCACCTAGAATGTACTTATAAACCTATGAACCACCAACATTCTGGGGCCTCAGGGCAGATCTACCATGTATTTTCTCCTCCAGGGATTTCGGATCCAACTCACTTGATTTAGGTGTTGACTGAGCCGATGCAGTCTTGGCAAGGACTCTGGATGGTGACTTTGACTCTGTCATCAAGGCCATTGGTTTCAACTCAGTTGATGATGTTGGCATCATTAGATTTTGAGTCAGTGGTTCCAATCCCTTCACTGGGAGCTTTCACATTCATGGCTTCGGGGGTTCGTCCATCAGTCATGACCATTTCTCCAAAGGTAGGGCTGGATCCAGCAACTGGAGCAGTTTCTATGGATTTGATGGAAGTAAGTTTGGCTTATCCAGAGTTGGAAAGGATAGTTGCCTCTCCCAAGACAGTGGATCTAGAGGGTCTAATGGAAGTTGTTCCACCTCATGATTCTCTATGTCTCTTGTTCTCTGACTATCTCTCTCTCTTGTTCTCTTAGTTTTCTCTTCTCCTTTGGTCAGAGATGTCCAATAAGCCTCAAACTATCTGGTCAAAAGCAACTTCAATCCTCTGAGGAGTCAGGTAATGCCTGCTCTGATACATTCAAGAAGAGGACTGGCAGAAGGAAGCACCTAGACTCTCCTCTGGTGTCCCCCACGTCAGACACCAACTCATAGGTAGAGAAGGTTCCCCAAAATTCCCTCTGGAATGCACCTCCTTTGGCAAGATATTAGAACAAATATGCCATTGGGACCCTGGCTCATTGACCCCCTTTGCAGATGAAGCAGTATTGTTTGAGGCTTATAGGAAGGCACCATCTGCATTCTGGGTGTTTCTCCAGTCAATAAGTTGATCAATAACAGTTAAGACCTCCAGGCAGGAGCTTAACACCTGTGAGGCAATCCCATGCAAACTATACAGATTCTACAGTCATCTAAAACAAGAAACACTGGACCAAGTCTCTGCCAGTTTACTCCATCATTGTGGTGGTAGCCACCAAAAGATAACTGTCTGAAGATTAACCTTCTATCCACTCCCTAGTAGAGAGTCCAGGGTAATGGCTAGATTACAGAAGCGGGTGTATTCCTCTGGCAACTTTGTGCTGAGAGCTCAGAACTACACCACACACATGAATAGGTTTCAAAAAATGTGTCCCAACAAGCCCTTTCTATTCTGAAATCCCCATTAATGATGGAGTCCAAGAAGCAGTTGGAAGCTACCCTTACTACCATGTCTAGTATCATGCAGCTAATGCAGAAGGCAGTGGATGAAGTGGCCAGAGCAGGCAGGACTGACATAGCCATGAGATGCCATGCATGGCTACACCTGTGTTATTTTACAGACAACTTTAAAGCATCTTTCATGAATGTCTCATTCAATGGCTATTCTTTGTCTGGTAATTCTGTAAAAGAGAGATTGCAGAAAAGTGAGCAAGATGGTAAGACTGTCTCTGCTGTCGGAATGAAGTTCAAGGTGCCACAGATATCTTTCAACAGGAATAAAAAACTAGTGTCATTCACTTTGGTTTAGGAAGTCTAAACATCAGCAATTTGACTCAGCTTATGACAGGTGCAGCTGCAGCAGAGGTGGCCTCATGAATGGGAACAGTCCTAGTGGCTGGGGGTGGTGGTGGTGGTTAAACCAGTGATACCACAAGTCATCATTTGAGACAAATGAGTAAGGGGGATAGTATGCACAGGCTAGTCCATTCCATTTTTACTTACTATTCCCCAGTACAGCAACCCATTGCCAGACATCCCACCCAGTCAGACAAAAGCATCAGAAAAAGAGATAGCATCTCTTCTCACCAAATGAGACAACTCTAGAGGTCCCACCAGACCAGACAGGGTCAGGATTTTATTCCATGATTTTCATTGTTCACACTACGTCAGTGGCAAATGGGGTCTATGCTTGCACAAACCCACAGTGGCAGCTTTTCATAGCTCAGAATTCCCTGTTATGACTTCATGTGAAAGGGGATCAGCTAATCCCCTCTCATCAGCGGAAGCCTAACCCCAGTCACATGAAATAAGTGGTTCAGTCCTTTAGTGCTATTTGCAGGTATCACACAGCTGAATCTCCTCAGCAGCCATTATTGGTGGGTTACAGCTTCCAGACTCAAAGATCCCTTTGGGAACTTCCCTTTCTCCTTATTACTATATTGTTTTGATTTCTGTCTGTTAGAGGAGAAAAAAAAAGTCTATGTGTGTGTGTTAACTTTTTATTTTAATGTTTTTGCTGTTATCTACTGCTGTTCATCTCTGGGAATTCTGACTTATGAATGAGTTGCCTGTATGCGTAATACTGATTTTAAGCCATTATGGTGCTTTTTAAAGTGTGTCATGACTTGAACTGGAAATCTGAAATCCTTTGGTATCATTTTCACACCAGGGACTGTCTCATCCATTCAGAGCTGCATTCCAATTGCACATGCTGTTGCTGTGGTCTATCTGCTTCATTTTTAATTTCTGACAGGAAGAAAATACTGCATATTTTCACTTTTTGCTACATGTATATAATATTTACTACTGATTTATCTTTTATGTAGCCATTTCTATTATTAAATTGAAATACTTTATTTGCATTTTCTGTGCATTTTTTTGTCATTTTTGACATGGGAATTACCAAATAAATATTTATTTGTGCATTTTTTCTATCTGATTTAAGGGCATGTGTTTGATTTTTTTGCACTATTTCTTCAAGTGAATTTTACTTGGTACTGTGACTGGGTGTGCTGTTACTTATTACACTGTGCAGGTTGTAGAACAAGGCTTAGCACATTTTAAATTGTTTCTAATATAGTTTATGCAGTTTAGTCCTATTTGCTGTGCGGGGACATAGTTTGTCTTTTCTATCATTGCTGTCCTTCGCCAGCTGTTAGCAGTGTCAGCATATTATTCTTGTTGGTGTTTTCTTCCCCTGATTAATGAATTCTGATATGGCTGCTCCCCCCATCAAATCTAGTTACCCATAAAAAAAAAGTATTCAAAAAAACATGCTTCAGCCCATGGTTTGTGAATCTTTATTTGGTTAAGTCTGCCCGCAGACTGCTTACCTTTTCTCCAGTCAACCTCTGGTGTGAGCCCGCAGCACTCTATGGCACGGGGGTGTTAAGACGCATCCTCCAGGCCTCTTCCAGTACCTGGTTCAGGAATAGGAGAACCAAACCCCTTAGGTGCAGGAGAGGTCTGGGGCAACAGATCCATTGCCAGACATAATACTCTGTGACCAGATATTTTGCATAATAGTATAGTTCATAGTAAAAAGAAACAGGAACTTCCCCACACTGTAGACAATCAAGTTTTTACCATGAATTGGGCTGATGTGGTTTCCTTACCTGTTTTACAGTTAGCTCATTTCAGAGGCTATGCTCCTGTTCAGAATGATTATGCAGCTACCTTCTCTAGAGATCAGTGTAAAGCCATAAGATTTTGATGAGAGTTCAGATGCAGAAAGAAGTGAACATGCTGAGTCTGTCCAATCTGATTCTTTGGAAGGTGATCAGTTTCAAAAAAAGGCAGTCAAGTGTTCTCTTCTCCACAAATGCTAACTAGGTTTAGAGATGTATTTGATCAGAAGCAATTTGGAGCTATGCCAGAGACTGGGAGAGTTTATGATCTCATTGAGGATGAAATTACAAATGTTTTAGTGTTTCCTCCTCTCTGTTACTGGACTTAGAAGCTGTCTATAAAGCTGCATGTAAAGTTCCAATGGCTAATGAATCAGTTCCTAAAAAGGCTATGAGGAAATACAAGGTGTACTCTGACCTTGCAGCTCTTTTTTTCTCCTTTGTCAGCTGACCCAGCTGCAACACAAGGGCCTTAGCTTCTTCTAACCCTACACCCCACAGATAAAACTGGCAAGTGCTTAGAATCGTTGAGAAAAAAAATCTCATTCTAGTAATTTAGTCTTTATGTGGAAGTTTATTTTGCAATGTGCTTACAGTTTAGATGACTATGATGCATATTTGCCTGCTGAACAGAAGGAATATATGAATGAGATTTTTTTTATGCAACTTAGGTATTGAAATATGCTTCAGGGATTGTTTTAGAAGATACACATATTTCAGGAACTGTAGCCACTTCTATTGTATGGAGAAGGTTTGCTTGGTCACATAATTAAAATTTTTGTGAGGATTTAAAAAATGAGATTTTGAATGTTCCTTTTTAGTCCTAACTTAGTTTTTGATCCTGCTGCTATCCAGATTCTTAAACAATTGGATGATAGAGGTAAATTGATGAATGGGGGATCTAGAATGTTTCATATTCCCAAGTTCTGTTAATAAGTCATCCAACTTTAAAAGACAGAACAAATAGAAATCCCAGCCTAACAAGAGTCAGGGTACCAAGAGAAACTGGCAGGAGGATAATTCTTCCAAACTAAATAAAAGCGGTTAATTTTCAAAAAGAAAAAAAAGAGAGATTATTCCCTTGCTAAAGACTGACTATGCCAAGACTCAGGACATCCCTGGGTTTTCACTCAACTCAGCAGCCTGGCCACTGTTACATGGTGATTTTATATCCAATTGCTCCCAACTTCAAGTTGAACCTACAAAAGTCAGTCTCATAACCTCAGAAAGAGTTCTCTTCTGGGGTCATTGATAGACACATACAAAAGTATTATCTCTTTACCAAAAGACAAAGTCCTGATTTTTCAGAACATTTTCAGGGATTTCTCTCTTCAAGGAGATGCCTCCGCAAGAGAATTTCTCAAAATTCTAAGCCTCATGGCATCCATACCTCTCAATCTCTTAGAGCAAGAAATCTGGACAAAGTCATAAATAAAAGTTGGACAAATGCCCAAAAATAGGGAACATTTTTAAATATTGCTCTTACAAACTTAGAAAGTTGATAGAATAACAGGTTGCGCATTAGCATGGATCTTCTAAAGGATATGAAGTCTGAAACTCCAATGTCTGTCATTATTTTCTAACTTCAGTCTTTAATGATGTGCCACTAATTTGCCAGAAAACCAGAATTTTATGAAAAGCAGAACAAAAAATGTAAGGCAAAAATCTGGACATTCTGTGAAAATCTGTACAGCTGAGAGATATGATGGCATCAATGAGCCTCATAATACCAATGACTAGACTTCACATGAGAAAGATTCAATGGTACTTATAAAATTGTTGGACACAACACCTGCTTCCCTTACAGTTCCTGAAATTTGTGAAATGAATGTTACAGTGGTGAAGGAATCATGTGTCTCTCAATCTAGCCCTACCCTTTTCCTTCAAGACCTCATTTCAGTCAGTCTAGATGGACTAGTCAAATTTTGCATGCGGTGCAGTATCCAGGAATGTTCAAATGCAAGCCAAACGGGGTTCTTTGGATACTAGAAAGCACATAAATGTCAAAGAAACATTAGCAGTGATTCAGGCCTTAAAAGTTCTTAACCACTTATGGTCTCTGGATCTCCTTTTAGTGGTTGTAGACAACACCACAATCATGTGGAACCTGAACAAACAAGGGGGTACAAGGTCATGCCCTCTTTGACAGCTGGCAGTAATGGCCTGGGAGCAAGTCTTACTTCATTTACTGTTGCTTCAGGCCTCATGCATCCCTTCTGAGCAAAACCTAACAGCAAACAGACTAAGCAGATCCTGGAGTACCCTCATGAGTGGAAACTCAAGGCAGAGATTTTCCAGGATTGCTCCAGATGTGGGGAAAATCTCAAATAGTTGTGTTAACCTCTTTTCAAAACAGACAGTTGGAAAATTTGTGTTCAAGACATTATTGCAGAAATGCTTGCAGGACAGGTGCTTTCTCATTCTCTTGGATGGAAATATTCCTTTATGAATTTCCACTCTTTCCACTGATACCCATAGTACTTCCTTATTCAGAAAGAATTATTGAAGATCATTGTGGTGACCCCTTTTTAGCCCAGCCAAAGTTGGCTCTCCCTTTTAATGGAATTGGCCAAGGGCAATTACCATAAACATCTGCACACTCTGGATTTCCTCACACACTGTCGGGGGTGACTGGTGCACTCCAGTTTAGAGCAACTGTAACTGACAGCCTGAATTGTTCTATTTTGATACCTTTTAGGCACTTGTTCCACAAAGATGTGCAGTAGGTATTGAAGGAGGCAAGAAAACTTGCAACTAGAAAATCTTGTGTTTACTAGTGGAAGAGGTTTTCTAGGTGGTACGTACCCAATAACAGACTTCTGTTCATTCAGTCTATCCCTGTGGTTTTAAAAGATTTGTGTGAGCTGCTCAGCAATGGCTTATCTTATCCATCTATCAAGGTGTATCTTGTAGCCGTCCCAGTTTGTCTGCACATGAATCCCCCTCATTCATCTCTTTTTGTGGTCAGTTTATGAAAGGAGTGTTGCACTTGAGACCTCCACAGAAGCAAATTCTTCTTATTTGGGATCTTAATCTTGTTCTTCAAAAATTGACCTTATCTCCCTTTGAACCTGCCTTTCAGGCTGATTTAAAGTTCAGCACTTGAAAACTGTTTTGCATATTGCTCTGACATCTGCAACGTGAGTCTGTGAGCTACTAGCTCTTATGGTAGGCCAGCATTATTGATTTTCCACAAGGACAGCATTTTTTTGCACTAATCCATCTTTCATGTCATACGTTGTTTCTGAATTTACCTTGAATCATGCAATTGATTTCCCAGTTTTCTTTCTGAAACCTAAAAACAAGGGACAGAAGACTCCACATACTTTGGATATGCAGCTCAGGTACTACTTTGACAGAATTATACCCTTTGCAAAAGCTGAACAGCAATTCATTTCCTATTTTGGTGCTAAAAGGGGTCAATCTGTCTCAAAGCTAAGAGTTGCTTATGTAGTTGTCTTCTTATATTTTTGTTACTCTCAACATGGTAAACATATTCTAGGCAAGGTCAAGGCACATTCCACCACAGCATTATCCTCTTTGGTGGCATATTGGAAAGGAGTGGACCCTAGAAGCATTCTAGAGGCAGCATACTGGTCCTCTGTTCATACCTTTACAAAGCTCTACAAACTGGATTCTTTCTCAAGTTCCAGAGCAGACTTTGCAAGGATCATTTTCCAGGGGCTCCTGAATTCTTATCCTTCATCCTCCCAAGTAGGGTAAGTATTGGAAATGTGCCCATATGCCACTGAGGCAGTATGAATGATGAACATAGTGCTGTTGCATAAATCCTACTTACCTGCAACAGTAGATGTTCAATTTCATACTGCCTCAGTGGCAGCATCAACCCCCATCCCCCTTATTTTAGAAATATTTTAATTGTATCCAGCCCTGTTGTATTATTGGTTGGTTTAGTTATTTGTGTTGCTGTTTTTCTGACTGTAAATTGGTTGTTTCCAAGCAAGCATTGCTTCTTGTCCATTTTACTTCTTCCTAATTAGCACTAACAGCCACAGCAATTGACTTCCTGTAGCAAGGGATTAGGCTTCCCCTGATTGGAGGAGCTTAGATGATTTCCTGTCACAGGGAGTCAGAGGAGGGGATTCTGAACTCTGGAAAGCTGTCTGTGTTGCTTTGTTTAGAAAATAAATCCATACACCATTGAGGCAGTGGAAAATTTATCTTACCCACTCAGCAAAAGATACTTTCATTCATGCCTACTTGATATAACAAAAAGTCTCCCTCCCTTCTTCCCCCTCCCCTTTTTTGTAAGACTTGAAGAACATTTTGATTACAGGTAATTTGGTGTCTTTTCTGGCACATTTATGCATACCTAAGTCTAAGAATATCAAATGAGAGCTGAGGTAAATAAAGGAATTGGTGCATTGTGGAAGCGAGAATTCTAAAATGGGTTGATGACTGGAGGACTAACACTGCAGGATCAGATCTGAGAAGTGGTTTAAGGACCCACATGTTTTATCAGACTGACATGAATGAAAGGCTCTATGATATGTACATTATTTTCATTTAACAACTTTAGAATAATTTGCACTTAAGGACTTGGTGAGCATGAGGAATTCTATCATGCAGGAAGAGGTGGTACATCAAACGCGTGTGCCTAATATGAGAATTTTGGACACTGCCAGTATGCTAGGCTAACACGTTGGTGATGCACTTCCCTGCATCACACACTACCTGACAACTGACAAAATGGTACCCCTTCCTGCTCTCTTACTGCACTCCCCATGGTTCATATGGGGCCCTTATAAGAACATCTGTGCAATTTATCACATCAAGCACTTACGGATAGCATGCCATCCTGTAGAATTCATGACTGTTACTGGCACAGTTCCATACTAACACTGGGAAATAGATATTCTGATGCACATTTGCTAAGAGTATGTTGAGGAACTGTTCCGATATCCCTAAGGAACAATCTTGTGAGATGCTCAGCATGTCCCCAGTTTGTCTCTGAAAGGTTCCCATTGCAAATATAGTGAAGTTATGCATACCTTTGAATCCACAGGTATAGGAAGGCCATGTATTCCTCCAGTTCCTGTTTGTGGGCCATACAAACTCACCAAAGCCCACATTATGTCCCAGTCCACTCTAAATCTGTCCAATAATTTCTGCTTAGTAAAGTTGAGGTGGGTTATCTTTATTCCTATACCTTCTTCTCCTAGTCTAGTGAACACTGTTCTGAGTACTGGTTTTGGCATGACTGAAACAAGCAACTCACAGTGGGACACAACGAGGCTGGCAACAAAACCATTCAACTTCACAGATTGCAGAGTAGATAGAAATGCCGTGGACTGATTTCTATAGCCTATCTGTACATGGTGGACCTGCACTTTAAAAAGCAACTAGTCACAGATTTTTCATACACTCATTTGTGACTCATTGTCCCCTCATTTGCATAATATTTTCTCAAACTGGTTTTAACAGGTGTGCTTTGGAGTTGTTATTGTCTCTGAATCGTGCCTAAGTTGCACTTGTTCGCAGCTCACTCAAATACCTACTGTGATTAAGTGTAACGGCTATGAATAGCACACACAATGTTTTTCATAATACTTATGCATAATGGCTGATATAGTCATCTACCACTTTCTAGTCTTTCGACAAAGCAGTGCTTCATCAATTTTCCCATGGGTCCCATGCCTGATAACATTAGTTCTTCTCCCTTCCCTTACTAGTATGTATTTTCTTGTTTGCTTGTATGTATATATTTGTTTTTGAAAGACTGTATCCTATTGGACTCTTTCTATTTATTTAACATACATAACAATTTCCATTTTGTAAATTTTGTGAAGTTTCCCCCTGCTTTCCTACAACTGGCAAGACTGTACACATAACACTCTTTAGCTCAGTTTTTCTGATTTCCAATGTGATTCTGAAACATGTATGCTGTTGATTTTTGATCTATCTCTATCATTTCTCATTTTTAAGATTATTAGGTCTGCACTTGAAAATTCATTTGGGTCATATCCAGCTTCTCTGTATTGCCTCACAGTTCTGCCTTCCTAGATCAAACTGAAACATAAAGTGCTTCAATTCAGCAGTTGGGAGCAAAAACGTCTTTCTGGGCAGATGAATTATGTGACTTCCTTGAGTTATATCTGCTCGGTACAGGCATTTATTTGGCATAACTACAGAAGCACTGAGAACAGTCTAAAAGGGGTGCCACATGTAAGTCTGAATAAACAGTGTAGGGTATACACATATTAAATGTTGGTTCAGACAGCAAAAAAAAGTTAGTTTCCATCAGATCTATTCTGCTTATGACTAGGAATATATTGGGTGAAACAGTACTGCTGAAAGCTAATCTGGTAGGGGCAGTTTCTTTGCCAACTATGCTTTCTATAAACACTCATTCTGTAAGAACTCCAGGAGCAAGTCATCTGTCTCTGTTTTTGTTATTCCTTCTTTGTTTCATTCATTCATTCATTCATTCATTCATTCATTCATCTGTTGAACAGAAAAGTGAGCTGATTCCTGTAAACTATTTTCATTACGGGCACCAAACCAGAAGGATAAGAGTTGGGGTGGGGGGTGGGAAGGATAGTTTAGAGTAGCCAGTCCACAAGCATATCTTTAAAAAAATTGTTGCTAACAAGAGTACTTGGAGAAATCCCAAAGGTACATTGAGGTAAAATGCATATTTGACACAGACACTAAACAAAAATCAGGATGTAACTCAAGAGCTTTCAGACACCAGTACTAGCCAAGATGACACAATGTTACCCAAATCATCATAAAGATAACCACAACAATCCAAAGAAGGCATTGAGAATTATGGACTTGTCCATAACAGTCTGAGAAGATCCGTATGGAGGTGGTGACCAACAGAAAACCAGCAAACAAATTACTGGCATGCTGGTGAGAGAGAAAGCACATCACAAGCCCACTTCTACACTACCTGATATATTTATTTTTATCCAGTCCTAAATGTCAAAATGAATGAATTATGAGAAGGTATTACAAATCCAGAATTCATCTTTAAAAGTTTGTGTGGGTGGGTTATCCATCTTTATTAAAACAGGAAATTACATTGCACTTGAGTATGTTTTGCTGTGACAGTTTCATAGCTTTAAAGCACATTCATTTTGACACTTCTGTGCCATCACTTTCCTTAGCAGCAGCCTTTTATTGAAAACACTCTGTGGTTTGCTCCCAGGTGAATGTCTTCTTGTCTGTAGACATTCCCAGCTAACTGATAATTCATCACATTTTTGGCCATTTAGTCTGACTTCCCTCTTCCTGTAATAGTACCTCATAGACCTCCAGATTATTTTGTTTGTGCTTCCCATGGAGCCTATTGAATGAATGTCTGCATATGCCATACACCAGTTTTAAGGTACCTGTTCACCAGTTCCATGGGAGGTTATGTTTCACCAACATCTGGTTCCTGGGAAATAAATGATCTTGCTTATCTTTAAGGCCAGCTCTGGCACTGACCTAGTCAAATCATATAAATGGGGTAGAAAATTAAATAATCATTGTAATATAGTAATAACTATCCAAATTCTGTGTCATGCATTGTTTATGATAAGGAATCTCTGTAATGACTCAGTTCATAGTCTTAAAGTTTATTCAGCCATAAACATGTGTATACATATGAACACCATTAGAAAAATTGCAAGAGATAATGATTAATAATCTTTTGTTATGTAATAATTAGATTCAGTATGGTGTTCAATATTATTTGTTTCCATTTGTACAGCATTTTTTGTAAATGTGTATGTACAAAATCAATACAAATTCTTAAAAAAGAAAAATTGCATGGAGTTAAGTGAAACTGACTGCTAAAAATGATGCAGTTATGCTAAAGTAGCAACATTTGAAGGTGAGAGCAGGCCTACTTTCCTGAGAGGATGTACAAGATGTGAATTTGGTATCTTGCACAATGACCAGTGTGTGTGATGTATAAGCATACAGGGCTATTAAAGAAGTTGAAAAAGCATCATTTTGCTAGTTTTTCTAGTAGGTTTACATTTCCCTGTAGACAACATATTCTGATATGCAAACATATCACATTTGAATGCACTGAATCTTAAAACAGACAACTTTATACATCTAATGTGCAGTACATTAGAATGGACTTTTGAGGCATATAATTTCTTGGTAACTAATCACTGCTCCTCTCTAATATGCAGTATTTTCTAATTATTAAAACAAAAGAGCTACAATTTGCATTATATACTGCTTTCTCTAAAGTGACTTTTGCCACAGAACACACATTAATCATTTGGTCTCACATAAGCCACCATAGGTGTACTATTTGCAGTACTTATGTCTAGAATTCATGTCCATGCCTGGCTAAGGTCATTTAGTTGGAAAACACATACTGGATGCTGAAATTACATATGTCTTTTAAGTGCAAACCCTTTGCAGAATAAAGCCAAGCAAAGTGCTGTACACCATGATATTTCTTGGAAAGGATGCAAGCACAGCCCTGCAAATAAAATATAGCCTGCATAATTTCTCACAGTGACTTAATGACCTTTTATAAAGGCACAGCAAGCATATTCTTATATTGTATTTTTATATTGTATTTTTACATTGTGTTTTTTATTTGGTGTTTGTATTATATTTATTTGGATGTTCTGTATGGGTGTCACCAACTGTATGTAGGTATATGTATTTGGATTTATTTTTACACTTAGTGGGTTTCTTGCCCTTTTATTATGGGCTGGACTATGTTTGTCACTTTTTTGGGGGGAGAATATTTAAGCATGTTAAGTTATGTTGTTTGTGTATTTATGATTCACTGAAGAAGGCTGGTAAGCCAAAACCGGTCTGAGGAATAAATATACTTCTATTTGTATTAGCCCGATTGCCTTTTATACCTATATGCTGGTCATTGTTCTTGTACACTTGTTGGTTCGACCCTGCATTGCCGTACTGGCAGAGCATTTTGTTTGTCGTACTATTTGTAGTACTTATGTCTAGAATTCAAGTCCATGGCTGGCTATGGTCATTTTGTTGGAAAACACATACTGGATGCAGAAATTACATATGTCTTTTAAATGCAAACCCTTTGCAGAATAAAGCCAAGCAAAGTGCTGTACACCATGATATTTCTTGGAAAGCATGCAAGCACAGCCCTGTAAATAAAATATAGCCTGCATAATTTCTCACAGTGCACCGAGAGTTTAAGAAAAACAGAACAATTTGTGTGCCTCATTCCAATGATGTATAGGGTATTTCATAACAGATGCACATGCTGGAGGGTGTATAGTTCCTTTAAACAGCAAAACATCTGCCTGCAAAACATGAGTATCAACTTTGCTGTCAAACATAGATCAGATGTCTGTAGTAGAAATATGATTAAAAAACTGGCAGGAAATATATAAAATGTATGTTATGTTGTGTTCTGTCTTCATATATCTTCATATATTTTATTTACATATTCTATTCACTTATTCATTTATTCTATTCTACTCACTTGTCTATTGCTTAAGACATTATTTCTAATTCATCCTGCAATTTATTAACACTTGGCTGTCTCTGTGAATTTTCATCTTTTACAGCTATATTGCTGTCTTTTAACAATGTTTCCTATTCCATGTCACCATGATGCTTATTGGAGTAGCAGTTTACCATTGAATTTAAACTAATTATACTCTAACTTGTGCTGAATGGTTTCAGAACAGTATTCCTGTTTTCTTAAAATAGGTCAGATATAGCCGTCAAGAGGAATGCAAGTTTTAGTTTTGAATGACTTCTTTTTCCTTTGCTTAGCCTTTACCAAGGCATATAAATAACTTGACATGTTCAAGGCAGTAATAGCAAAAGGAGCTCTGGTCCAGTTGTTGGAGAGTGCATCATGATGTGAGTAGGTTACATCAAGAACAATGATGTAAGTTAGGCATAGGCACAAGGTAAGTTAAATATTATTTTCAAATTCATCTAAATATAGTTTATATCTAACATAAGCTGCAACTGCCACACTCTCTTATGGATGTAGTTATACCTTATAAAGATTACATCATGGTATAAAGCATGATGTCAACAAGATTTTATTTTATTTATCTCATTTTATTTGCTTTTTGTCTATGAAGAAAGTCTGACTGGGAACAGTCTCCATTTTCAGCAGGAAATTATCAGTAAGCAGTAGAGAGTATTAAAATTGGGAACTAATTTAATGTGATATGCATCTCTATTCATGCTGATATGTAAGCTGATAAGAGAACAATAAATCCCACATTTACCATAGGAGGGGTACAATACATTTGCAGTGATAAGATATAAAAAGCCAGTTGTGAAGAAATGTTTAGGAAGTAATAAGAGGTTGGTCTTCAAAAGTGAAGAGGTTGCTTATTTGTCTGATGCTGAAAGGAATGCTTCTCCACAATTTAACGATGATTAATGAGTTTAAGGAGTCCCCATGTTAGTTGTTGGATTTGTGGGATTCTTTTACTGTTATAGCTTGTTAAGTAGATTAGTGAAAATTGCAGATGTATGCAGCAGGTTTATTGATGAGATAGAAAGTGCAGTTACCTTTCTGCTGTGGTCAGTGAGATATGGCCTGGCTTTGTAAAGTAACCCTAATTTATTGTGGGTTTTTGGATGATAGCACTGATGTGCTGGCCATATTTCAATTTGCCATCAATTTTGACACCCAGACACTTGTTATGGTGACTTATTCTATTTTGGTGTTGTTAGATGAGAATATATTTAGTGCAGTCTTAGTTGGAGGGAGGTTACAAGAGGTAAATGTGATTATTTTTTTTTTTTTGGGGGGGGTAGGTTTCAATGGAAAATAATGAGTCTTTGATTGTTGCTTTGAGTTGGGATAGTGATGGTGCTGAGCAAACAAGAGTTGAGTCATCAGCATATTGAATGACTGTTGCATGTTTGGCTGCCTTATTCATGTCATTTATGATTATATTAGATAAGAGGGCTCTTAGTATTGACTCCCTGACTGTGGCACTCCAGTTTGCAATGTCAAGTGAGTAGAATAGAAGACCTGCAGTTTGACTAATTTTGTATGACTGTTTTGGTAATTAGAAAACCATTCAATGTCAGTGCTGCTTAGTCTTAATTGTGAGAATTTGTTGAGGAGAAGATACTGGATCAAATGCCTTTAAAAGGTCTATAGATACAGGCAGACAGGATTACCAATATTTCTGTTTTGGTTGACTGTGTCTAGAAAATGTAGTATGGCAGTTTCTTTGCTGTGATAGGGACAGAAGCCATATTGTGAGAGAAATTGAAAGTATTTTTTTAGCAAAATGTTTTGTGCTTGATTATGGATACAACATTTTAGCACTTTAGACAGTAGAGGCAGTATTGTGATAGGTTGATAGTTTGAACAATTAATGGAGGTACCTCTTTTACATATGTACTGGTATATTGTAAGAGATTTTCCATATTTTTGAACTTAAGATTCCTGTAAGGATCTACTGATTAATATAGAGACTGGGTAGCTTAGTCCATCTGCTCCTAATTTAAGATATTCTGCAGGAATAGTGTTTTCTACTAATGTAGTGGGTTTTAACTTATTCATTTATTTGTACTGTAGTAATTGAGACTGAGTCAAATGAGAAGTTATTTGTATGATTAATGTTGCATTTTCAGGGGAGAGGAGCTATAGATACACTTTTTGTCTGATATGAGAGGTAGCAGCTATAAAGTGCTCATTGTATCTGCAAACTTTGGTGGCATTAGTTTCATTGGAAAAGTTCAGTGTGAGCTTGATACTTGGCATTAGGAGATTGTTTATAGTAGACCATAACAATTTGGGATTATTGGAATATGTTGTCTGTGCTGTTGATTTAAAGTTCTTTTTTTTCCCCTAAAACAACCTGTTTTTGGTAAGGTTTCTTAGCTGTAAGTAATTTTGCCAATTGTTTATTTTTCTTTTTCTCTGTGCCATTTATCCCAAGTACTGTTCATAGTTTTCATTAATTGTTTTTTTTTCATGTTAGACACGGTGCAGTTATCACTTTGACCTTCTTATATAACAGAGGCATCTGTTGATTTAAAATTTGCAGAAAGGTGGATATGAAGTACGGGCAGTATCATCTAATTGAAATGTTATTAGTGAGGTCCAGTTGCAATGTTTCAGGGTCTCAATGAAAGTGTCATTGCTGAAGATGGTAAGGTTTCTTAAAGACTTTAGGTGCTTGCCATTATTGATTTTTAAGAAATGATTAGATGGTAGTCACCAAGTATATCAGAGACCATTTCACCCTTTTTTAAGGATTAGTGGGTAGTATCCAATCCATCTATGCTCAGCGTCTTATCATATCTTGTTGAACCTTTAATATCTTAGGTTACACTGAATGGATGGATATGCAAGCAGGAGATGCTATTGTCTTGATCAAATCAATCAATGATGAGGTCAACATGAAAAAGGATTTCCTGCTTTATATTGCTAGTCATGCAGTGGTATTAATATTGTTTCGATCTTTGGGTGTGTATGCACCTGTTCTGAGTATTGGCATATATGAATTTAATTTAAGATGGGTTCTTATTCTTCTGAGTCCAAATTTGGGGGGTTGTTGGGAGATTTTGCCATTTCTAGAGTGTTAAGGAACATGATAGCTACCTCTTTAGCAGGTTTAATTGTTTATTCATTTCTTATTATATCTTGGGAGGAATAGTTTGGCATCTTTGGTGAGGGATTTAACCACATTTCAGTGAGTATTAGTATGTGGAGGTGGCAAGTTTGAGTCCAAGTGTGCACTTCACTAGTTAAATTGCAGATGCTGCAATATCTTAAAACCCATGTAAGTGAGTTTTTTGTTTATTGTGTTTTAGGGAAGCTGTGAACACAGTTGTCAATGAATGTGTGTTATAAGATGAGTTTAGATTAGATGAGGTTTTGTCTGCTATTAGTGGTGGAGAGTCATCAATTTCAGACTGTATTATCACATATCGTCAGTATTTTTTAATCTTTTTTTATCATCAGTATTATTTAACTCACTCAAGTGCAATATTAGGCAAATAACTTAGGCATATCAATCTGAAGTGTGTTTTGTATTATTTTAAATAGGGTAGTTAATTTAACTCAGGGGAGGGTATTCTTTTCGTTTATGAGTGTTGGTAAATGTCTTTACTCTTTCTTGCATGTATTGGGAGTAGTATAATATTTAGTATTTATGTTTATTCCTCTACTTGTATGGGTTGTTTCACTTTCCTTTCTAACTTCAAGAATTGAGCTGATGCATGAAATTTCATGTAGGCTACATGTGTGTAGTTTTCAATGACAATAAAGTTTACTTTGACTATTTTGTGCAATACAGATATTTGGCTGAATCTGACAGATACTTGTTTTCTGATTCTATTTCAAGGTTTGGTATAGTGGTCTGATTATTTTAGAAGAATACATTTTTTAAATGTAAATGGTGAGAGCTGTACAGGGAGGATCTCGTGGGTATAACTATCAAGTATAGCTGTGGACTTAGTAATAGCACCTTAGTAATAGCAAAATCTGCAGCATCTCCAAGTATGAATACGAGTTGTACGTGTTGTGATCTGCACCACTGTAAGGTCAAAGAGACAACAGCCAGTAGGGTCTAAGGATACAAGACAATAAGTATTCAATTTTGTATAACACTGCTTCACATCCTTATAAGGTAAGAAATGCTTACCACATTGCATTACACATGAATAAAATGTTTGCACTAAGGGTACATTTGCACTGAATGCACCTTATGCATTCCTATTAGTTCAGCCTTCAGTTTGGCCTCATTCAACCTATAAGCCAGAATACTATAATACTATATATGGTATGGTACATTTCATCCAGGTCTTCATAGAAAACAACTACACAAAACATGAGTCTTTAAAATGCCATAAGTACTATGAAGTATGTCTAAAAGGGGTATGTTTAGGTTATATGTAGTTTGATACGGTTTTAAGTGAAAATTGTATCCATTTTCTTCAGAAATATGTGTCTAATGCTATTTTATTTTGTGAATTTTTAAAACGTCCATTAATATTTATTAGAAAAAAAATTGATACTATTGTAAATCTGACCCAGGGCATTGTGTGGTAATTATATGTTCTGTAGGTGTCGATTGGCTTGATTTCAACACAACTCACTTCATTAAAAAACATCTCGCTGATCTGATGATTTCATTACTACGATACATTAAAGTTAGCTCACTTTCAGTTATATCAAGACATGAAACAGAAAAGCAGTAGTGCCCACTTTCCATACTATCAAAAATTTAAAAAAAAAACAACGTCAGTGCATTAGCATAGTATCAAGTGCTATACACCATTCTGCATTATGGGCTTGACCCTATACTTTCAGAACCAAAGTACAGCAACTCCAACTCTGCATGACATATTCTGTCTTCCATGTGGAAGTGTGATGTAGGAGTCAGTAGGACCACACATGTGCATCTTATTACCATACAGAAACGCTGTAATGGAAATATCAGTGTCTGTTTGTATAGTGATCTGCAGTCTAATTTTGAATTGTAATTTTAAATATGCTTAAGTATAATGCAGTCTTTGATGATTATGTGTTTTTCTGTATGAAGTGATTAATTTTGTATGGTGTGATTGATAGCCCTGGTAAGGAGAGTTTCAAAGTCAGGTAGATATAGATTTATGAAACCAAAATAGTATACTCACTATTACATCCATCCAGTGCTGTTGAGCCACATTGAACTCCTACACTGACTCCATAAACAGCCACCACCATCCACAGAGTTTACTGTGGATGTAGATTTCAGGTCCTCTATTTTCTCATGAACACACACACACACACACACACACACACACACACACACACACACACACACACACACACAAACAAAGCCAACATACACCTTTTTACTATTCAGAGTTGCCAAACCACCTTCAGGATTTCTTTGAAATGTGGCAAGTAACAAAAATACTGAGAGCAAAGCCACATAAGCACAGGGAGGACATGCAGATTACACATGAGCAAATCCATGTAAGCACAGGGAGGACATGCAGATTACACATGAGCAAATCCATGTAAGCACAGGGAGGACATGCAGATTATACAAATAAGACACCCAAGTCAAGAAGTTCCTGTTGTGATGCAACAATTCTACTTACTGCACCACTGTGCATCATCAAAAGAGCAAAGTAAGTAAGTTTTGTTGTTATTAACTAGGAATGCAATGTAGAAAAATAATTTAGCACAAGACAAATAATAATAATGAGTCAGAACTTGAATGCAAAACTAAAACACATATTATATATTAGAAGATAAATAGAAGGATGCCATAATAATAATAGAATAATGTAGGATACCATGAAATAGTGTCAACATGCATGTTTTCAGTTTCGACTTCCACAATTTTGACAAATTAAAAATGCAGGAATGCAGGTGTAATCAGAAAGCATTTGCCTGAACCCTGAATGAAAAACTGTTTTAAGTTATAATTACTTTTGCTGGACCTACATCAGTACGCACACTAAAAGTGATGTAAATGTAATATTCTCATGGCCAAATTTTCGTTGCAGGACTAATATGTAGGGGAACCACAGCTGGATGTAGGGCTTGTAAATGAGATAGTTGCAATTCAAATGTGTGATTTCAAAATGTTGTCACTGAAGTTCAAGATAATCTTTTGAATAACAGGTTTGGTTTTAGATTTGACTACCAAAAGGAGTTTGAGAGTGTCAGTTACCTAGATGTGATTTTTGACTACAGAGGAAAGGAAAGGAAGGCAATTTTAACAACTTGTTAAGAAAACTGGATGGTGCCCATATATACCCCCTTGGATGAAGTAACTATCCCCCATTTGATAGGTTCCTTACCCTACAGTCAATTCCTGTGGGTGAGACTTTCATGCAGTGAACATCAGAAATACTTGGGGGAAGATGAGAGCATCCTAATAATGTTATGTAGGAGAGGAGACAAAATGGAGGACAGTGTGAAAGCATATTGAAAGGTTACAAGTAAATATAGACTGGACTTGTTGAAGGGAGAAGTATCATTGTACAGAAAAAAGTGCCAAGGATATCACTGGTAATTAACAGATAAATGAGGTTTGGTAACAAACCAGTTTGTCCAGGGATATCTTCAGAGGGGGGTAGATAAATAGTAGTGTGAATTAAGAGGGTGGGGGGGTGAAAGGGTTAAATGGGAATGAGGCTTGATTGGGAGGAAAAGAGGTAATGATATGGAGGGGCTTAAGGGGATTATGCAAGTGTAACTGGGTAAGGAATAACATGTTTGCGAGAACTTGCTAAGGCAAGTATTACATCCAAGATGACCTGTAGGTGTTCTTGTGGAACAGGTAGGCTTCGGGTTACTGGCAAGCTTTGTTTGTAGGAGGCTGGTGGTATGTATAGGTAAAAATTTTTTTGTTTTTTTTGGGGGGGAGGGGATAAGTTGGGGTATTGTGTTTAGGATTGGCTGTTAGTTGTGATTGGGTTGCCATGTCTCCTGTTTACCTTTTAGTGCAGTATTGGGTAGCTGTGGTTTGCCTTTCCCTTATGGATGTTTTACTGTGATTGGGTTATTGTATGGATTTTGCATGTTTTGGTGGGTTGGCGTCCTGTATTCTTTATTAAGCTTTATTGTATAATTGCTGGTTTTGTGGGTGTTTGTTTTTGACTGGCTCCCGTTTGGATGGGAACGCACTTGATAACTTTTTTCTCACTGTTGTCTCAGTGGATGCCGAGATGCACTCTTGTGGAAAGCAGATGGCAGTTTAAGGGGACCAAAATGGGGCTTTGCAGGCTTGACAGGGCAGTGGAGTGAAGTTAGGCTGCATGCCTTGGAGTTTGGATAGAGACCTGTGCCTTTCTCTGAGAGGTTCATGGCGAGCAAGTTTTCTTGTTGCCATCTGTATGTTCTTTCAACAGTGATATGGGGACAGTGCCACTTTTCTTTAAGTTCCTGTTTTGAGTATCCTAGTTTTGCTCTGCCTCTCTTAACAGTAAACTTATTGCTGCCCAGAGCGATCACCAACTTGGTGAGTGGGTTTTGGTGTTGGGAGTGGATAAAGAATTTCAGTTTTTCTGTGCATGCATCAGAGGCATTAACAGTTATGGATTAGGGAGGTTTGGTGCACTTTCTTCTTTGGGCTCTGATGTGTTGCTAGGACTACCATTGCTCTGTAGTTGTATGAGTTTCAGAAGTATTGGTATTTGTGTAAGCATGTGAATTCTGAGCGATGTGGGGTCTGAGACTCTAGAGCATGTCATTACTTAGTGATGTTTCCTCTCTTATGTCATTCAAATGGGGGAAAAGAAAAAGAGAAGGGGAAAAGAAAAAATATGTATAGATATTTACATTGGTGGTGTTCAAGTTATTCTGTAGTTCAGGTTCAGTAGATAGGCAGCGATGACAGTTATTTGAATTCAGACTATGTGCCCTTCTGGAAGTCATGATAGTTCGTCACCTGTTTTATCAGCATTGCAGCAGTGAAAGATAGTTTGCTTAAGGATAACAGCAAGATTTAAAAGTCTCCTAAATTGATGGAGTCTTTGCCATCTTTAGTTATGGGCTTGTCCAGACTTTTGCTGTAAGAGATTGCAAGGTATAATGATTGGTCCATGTTACAGCAACTCATGATGAAGCCCTCACAGTGGCTCAGATTTCCTTTAGGTTAATTAAAAAATATATATATATATATATATAAATAATCGTTGCTAAGCTTTTGATGTGTTTGAAGATTTTGTTCAACTTTATTACTTGTTTAATCAAAGTTAAGACTTGGGACTACATGTCTTGCATTTTTTTTTCCGTTTAATATTTTGTCAACTAAGGTAATAGGGTAATTAATTTGTGATAACATTCTGCGTCTAAGGCAATTTTTTCTGTGAATGCCCTGGTGAATTAGTGGCGTTATATTTTGAATTAGGAACGCTGAATTTGTAAAGTTGGATTTTAATACTTCTTGTGAGCAACATAGTGAGTGAGCACTATTATATTTTGAATTAGGCATGCCAAGTGTGTACAGTTCACCATTAAATGAACTCTGTCATTCAGTGACCTGGTGAATCTGCATCTTTTTATTTGTAATAATGCATACCTTGCCCATTAAGTGTGATTTGTCCATATGTATTTGTGGCTTTGGCCAGATTTCTTGTTTCAAGAAGTTGAAAGGTATGACAAGGCAGAGGGCGGGAAGTGTGTGGGGCAAGAGGTGAAACATAGAATTCTAATGGTTTATTAACAATGTCAACTAGTAGGGTCACAGGAGGGTTAAGGCATGTTGTTCACTCATAAATATAAAAAAAAAAAAAAATTAATGAAATAATATGGTTAAGTTCAATTTACCATGGATATCAATAAGGTATTCCTGATATGGATTGTCAGCTTATTGGCAGGCATGGGCCTGCTCTACCATGGCCATCTCTCATACATGCCACGAAGCCCACCAAACAAAAGAAAAAAGATATAACACCTTGCAACTGAGAATGTGGTAATATTTCATCCTACAAGAATGATATGTTTTTGGGCAAGTAGTAATAGGGCCTTGGATGTGGCAAGAGAAGAGAGATTTATTGAGGGCATTCAGAGGATGGGCAGGTTATTTTCAAATGTGTTTTGTGTATTTCAGATGATTTACATTCTCTTTTCTTTGCAGCTGGTGGTGCTATGCTGGGTGTTTCAGTTGCGGGAGTGCTTCGCAGTGGGGGGGATCACAAATGGTGTCAGCACAGAGTTTGTATCAGCTGGTGAGCCAAAGGAAGTGGTCTCCTCAGGTGATGGATGTTGCTGCAAGGGAGGTTGTGATTGCTGGAGCTAAACGGAGTGACATCACAGATAGTGATACAATTTTACCTACTCATTTCGGTGTGTGAGTGTTTGTGCAGTATGTGAGTATTGCGGGGAGTAGTAAGGATGAGATACATCAGGAGTTCTGTGAAGCAGGTGTTTAAGTTTAATTATGGGGAGGTTGGGGTTGAAAACAGATGGGGTAGAGTCATCCCTGAGGGTAGTGAGGGGGGTCGTTTCACCTTTTGCTTTTACTGGGATGAAGTGCTTGGAATGAGGGAATACAAGAATATGGGGTAGAGTAATAACAGCTGAGGCTGGGTTGGATTTTGGGAGCTTGATTACTGATTAGTTAGGTGCACCCCAAGGGCAGGGAGGGGGGGGGGTCTTTTAACCTTTTGCTTTTACTGGGAAGAAGAGTTTGCAGTGGGGGAGTACAAGGATGTGTGGATTCATTGATGTGGATGGGGTTCAGCTGATACTGGGAAGAAGGGTTTGGAATGGAGGAATAGAAAGATATGTGAATTCATTTGATATGGATGGGGTTAGTTTGATGGCATTAGGAATTTTAAACCGTATGCAAGGTTTGACGCTTTTCTGGCTTACTGCCTACATGTGAAGGGACCTCTGGGTGTTAATTTTTTTAGGTGTTAGGTTTCATGTAATGCATGGCAGTTTGGTTGCAGTAGGATATGGCCTTGGCCTTGTCAATATTGCTTAATTAAAGGGTGTAGAGCTGTGGTATGTTTGTGGGTGGCATGTAGGTATCACACACTTGTTTGAAGTGTGTGAGTATGTATTCAGTGGTACAAATGATAGAAGGGGAAGGCATGTTGGTTAATTGAGTTTACAGCATCCTGAATTGTGTAGGCTAATTTTGTCATGTGAATAATGACTGGGGTTTTCTTAAGGATTTTCTGTTGAATCAAGGAGTGTGGGGATCGATATGTATGACTATTTGTCTCTTACAAATGGAGGAAGTGACTGTGGAGTTATGGTGGAGTAGGAATGGAGGATCAGTAGATTATTTAGTTTTGTTTGATATTCTTTTTCTTGGACTGATAGGGGGTAGTATGTTATATGTGCAACCTTTAAGAGTAGATAGGGTTTGTTTGATGAGCCTTGCAGGTATGCGAGTGTTGGGGATAGGTAGGAACTAGGTGTTCCACTGGCTAGGCTGAAGTTATAAGGATTAAGCAGGGCATGGTTTTGGGTCTCCTAGCCGATGTTGTTTAGGGTTTGTTTCATTACTGGATGTGAATTTGACACATAGGGTCATAGGTTTATATGTAGGTACTAGGCTATCAGCCCAAGGGCCTAAGTAAGCCTAGCCAACAAGGTTCCCTGGCTTAAGCCACCCAAGAAAGTTAATTTCCTGTGCTCCTGTCAAGCAGTGCCACAGACGTGATCCCCAGGGTGAGTTTCCTATTTTCCAATCTGTACCTGGATCTTATGGTAGATAGGCTACCTAGTGCTTACTACGCCCAGTGATAAGCTAGAATGCTTCCCTCTAGCACAGAAAGGCTTGGGGGTCTCAGAAACTTGCAAACAGTCCTGGATACAGCAAATCTGTATCTGGACTAGACTAGTTACAGGAAAAGTGGGAAACAAGCGCAAAAGAGGCCTTTTAAACCAGAAAGTTGAAAGAGATGGAAAAACTGCCCAAACGGCCAATAAACTATAATTTCTGGGCCAGAAAAGACTCTTGTGGTAGATAGGCTACCTAGTGCTTACCACTCCCACTGATAAGCTAGAAGGTTTCCCTCCAACACAGAAAGGCATGGGGGGCTCAGAAGCTTACAAGCAGTCCTGGATACAGCAAATCTGTATCTGGACTAGACTAGTTACAGGAAAGATGGGAAACAAGAGCAAACGTGGGCTTTTAAACCAGTAAGTTGAAAGAGATGGAAAAACTGCCAAATGGCTAATATACCACAATTTCTAGGCCAGAAACCACGCTTGTGGTAGATAGGTTACCTAGTGCTTACCACTCCCATTGATAAGCTAGAAGACTTCCCTCCAACACAGAAAGGCTTGGGGGGCTCAGAAGCTTACAAACAGCCCTGGATACAACAAATCTGTATCTGGACTAGACTAGTTACAGGAAAGGCAGGAAACAAGCTTAGAAATTTATTTATTTATTTTTTTTTGGAAAGTGGGAAGGGAGAAAGGAGAAACAGAAGATAATTCAAAATTAAGGACCTAACTGGCTTGCCTTTCACACATGTTTTCTCTGTATTAGGGAGAATGAGCTAAGGCTTTAAAGGGGAAATCAAAGGACAAGCAGTGGATTAAGGATGCTGTTGAGTTTTTGGTAGATGCATTTCATTGTTCAAGGGGATGTGTATTGATTTGCAAATGTGACAGGAGGATTGGGTTGGGGCATACTTTTGGGGAGATTGGTTTCTAGCTTGTCCATTAGAAGGGTAGCATGACTGGAGGAGGGATGTTGGACTTTGAAGTTGGTCTCAATTTAGAGGCATCATAGTATTAGCAGGATAATTGGGGGGGGGGATAGGGTCCATTTTCACTTGGTTGATATGGCAATGGTGTGGGTTAATGGTGCTGTTAGCCAAGGCATGTCAGATTGGGTGAGAAGGAATAGATGCTTGTTGCAGGATTCAGGGGCAGCTTTTAAGTAAAGCATATGGGTGTGTTGCAGCCACCAGGGGGTAGGATAATGGTGGGATGGATTGTTGAGTTATTTTAAGGCTTTTGAACAACTTGGGCATTTCACTTGATCAAGGAGGATTTAGCTGCAATTACTACAGTTGCACAGATGACAGGGTTATGTTACGTTACTGGATTTTGGATGATATCTCATATGGTGGAAGGTAGGTTTGATAGTGTGAAGACTGACAGACATTACCTATTATCAAAGTAAGTTGGTTGCAAGGGTTGGCACTGGTATATGGAGGGTCATTGGCCTACAGTGTGGGTGGATCTTGCTTCATGGATGTACTGATGTCATTAACAGGATGGTTTTTGGTTGCCAAATGCTTTCTTACTTTACAATGGATAGTGGGTATAATGGCAGGATTACTAGGCAATTGATCTATTAGAAAAGGAACTCTCATTTTGGACATTAGCATATCCATTTTCTGTAAAAAAGGGATGCAGTTAGACATGATGACATGTCATGGACCTTGTTATGTTTCAGGTGACACTGGGCTTCTTAGAGTTCTGGTGGTACATTTGGTAGGTAATGGCCTGGAACTAATTACAAAGCTACTGTTGGTAATATTTTGGTTATCTATGGTAGGGCTTTGGGAGGTTTATGACAGGGATCTTGTTTTGGTTCAGAAAGGAGGGTATACACCGAATGATGTTTGGCTCTCCTTTTTATGTATAGTCAGATTTGTTTCGAAGGTCTGTTGGAACTTTTGGTAGGAAGTATGGGGAACAGCCTGGTCAGGCTGGTAGGCAGAAAAGAGGGAAAGGCTTACCTTCTTCTGTTTCCCTCTGGTGTTGGATGTTGGAAGTTGAGAAGTTGGATGCTGCTTGATAATTATAATAAGCGAGTGGAGGTAAGGACGCTGCTTATTTGATGGTATGTTTAACTCAATAATTGGTAAATGAAGTGAGTGATGGGATGCTGCTTCATAAGTAAAATAAGCAAGCAGAGGTAAGAACACTGTTTATTTGGTTGGATGTGTATTTCAATAATGGTAAATGAAGTGAGTGAGTGATGGGATGCTGCTTCATAAGTAAAGTCAGTGTTTACTGGGTCAGGATGAGCGATGTCACACTGTCCTGGTTAATATCACATGGATGCTTATGATGTGATTAATATCAACTATACTATGTTTCAGTTGTAATTAATAAATATTGGTTAACAAAGTTATGTTTATGGAAGTTTAATAAAGGTTGTCAAACATCATTTGGTATGATGTATTTATTGATGGGGACTGGGACAATGAAATACCACAAATTCTATTTTTTATGAAACACTACAAAAGTTGTTAATTATGAAACTGAATTAGTATTTACAATATTTTTTATCTCAAAATTTAATCTGCAGTATAACATGGAGAAAATACATTGATTTTACAAGCATATGAGAGTAATCAAAATCTAGTCATTAATTCATCTTCAGATAAAGTTGAAACCATTGTCTTGAAAGCCAGTAAGCACCTAAAAATGGACAGTTGCACATACGCGCTTGCTGAGAGCAGTCATTATGATGAGACGTAAGAATTTCTATACTTTCCTTGCTAAAGGCATTGGATTTTCATTTTTCAGATTATGACATCTCCAGAAAATTTATTCATGATAGCCCCCCATGTTTCATCTTTGTATTACCTTCCAAATGTACACAAAGATGCTAATACCCCCAGGTAGACCCAATGTGGTGCATTGTAATAATTACATAAGGGTATTGAGAAGGTTATAAATCAATACTTAATGGAATAATTCTTGGGAGTAAGTTCAAATATTAGTGACTGCCCCATTTTCACTGTGGATATCAAGTATTAAGTGGCAAAAGGATATGTACTGAATTTTGATATATATTAATAGCTTATTTAAGAACATTCATTTGGAATATGGCCTGGAATCCCCATCATGCTTTCTTGAACCCACCCATTAGAAAGAGTGCTTACTGCACAGCTTACGGCTATGAGTGGACCAAAGCAAATGCACCAAGGATCAGAATCCCCAATCTGCATTCATTTAAAAATAAAACCTGCTGAAAAACATGTTTTAAAATGTTCTTTGAGGGGGACAAGCCTTCCTACAGTAAGCTGTCCTAATGCTGGGAACAAGATCCCACACCCATGAACTTATATACCAATTCCATGGTCACACCAACTTGAAGAAGGAGGAAACCCCTCAAAAATGGCATCACTACTGGCAGAAGTCAACGACAGTGATCTGCTATGTGGGATCTTCACTCATCGATGGGTTGAACCTTGGCTAATTGAAGCTTAAGCATTTAATGTTCATCCAACAGTATGTTACCCTACTGAAGCTTTTGCATGTTCTGCCTCCATTTTGTAATATCCCCTACAAAGTATCACATGTCATGTTTTAAAGGGGTGTTACAAAATGGAAGATATTGTGGATGTGTATTTCAGGACTACAAATTAATCTGGCCAAATATTGTTTTTCAAGACTTGTCAACATATTGAAAACTGGGCTACCCTATCAATGGGGAGGCGCAACTAACAGAGAAGGCAGAATGAAATTGCAATGCCTTTCCAAAAGAAGTATTTTACATTGTTAGAAAGCAGTAGAGCCTGTTGTTTGGAGATATCCGAGTAGCATGTTAGAAAAGGCTCTTAGGTCTGAGTAATTACAGGCATGTTTTTTTGTAAATACTTTCATCAGCCATCTGAAAATATTCTGGAGATAACAGATTTGCACAATGGGAACTATCCCTGTAGTTGTTGCAATATTTGTAATCTAGTGCAAAGTTTTTTTTGACAAAATAAATAGTTATCTTTCTTCAACAACAACTAGGAAGTTATATTCTCTGGGATATTCTTGAAGTTTTTTTTTTTTAGTCATTGGACAATCAATGAGATTGCTCAAAATGAGTATCCTGGAGCATATCAAAGTAAAAAAAGCAAAAAAAAATAAAATAAAAAACAAACAGGGAAATTATTTATGAATAATAGCAATTTAATTCTGAAGTTTGTTACTTTAGATTCAAAGGAGCTTATGAAAGATTTAGACTGGAAATCCCTGCATAATTAATTTTAATTATTTTGAAGTGGCCCAGTGTATTTAAAGACTGTGTTATCTGCTCTATATGTTCCTCTGTGGAAGACTTCTTTTGGATGTATGGAACATAGCATCATAGGAGGTTACTAGGCTATTGGCCCTGACACCCTTATAAGCCTAGCCAAGAGTTTAGCCTATGTTTAGACAAGTCAGCACACAATGCCCCTGTCCAGCAGGGACACAGGTGAAATCCCAGGAGTGTATTTTCTGTTTTCCATCCAGTTATCCAGGTTGCAATTAAAAAGGGTTAATGAGGTACTCTGCTTTACATGGAGAGGGAGGCTATTCCACAGATGGGGGAGTCTCTGGGACACAAATCTGTCCCACCAACAACTCCTATTAATATCGCAGACCAGGTTGAGGTCACATGTACAGGTTACTCGAGTGGAGCTTGACTTGCGGATATGCAGCAGTCCTATCAAGATAGGGTCTGAGATTACTTTGTATGGCAGACAGAGATCACTTCTGAGCAGTTGGTATGAAATTAAGTAGAGGGACAGGGCTTTTAGCCTATCTGTGTAGGGTAAATGTTTGAGGTCCTGCATTTTCCCGGTGAGGAACCTCTGTGGTCTCTCCAGCTGCTGCATGCGCTTTACGAGGTATATGCTGAAGGGGGCGTTGTACTCAGTAATTGACCTTATAAGTAAAGAATACAGGGATAATATGACCTATTTGTCCCTGGATGAGATACCCTTACTTAAGAGGTGGGCCATGTAGAAAGCTTTCCTTACAATGGAAGCAACATGGTGGTCAAAAGTCAGGTTGCTATCAACCTGGGTGCTCAAATCCTTCACTACTGATTGTGTACTTAGGACATTATTATTAATGTAATAATATGTGGGATGTTACTCTCCCCAAAGGGGATGAGGATGCATTTTTTGGCATTTAGCTTGAGGCCATGTTTCTGGCACCAGTCATTTGTTTGGGTGAGACCCTCTTGAATGACATCCACATCATTTGGGGAATTGATGACTGCGCCCAGCTTGCAGTCATTTGCAAACCTGGTCAGCCATAGCCCATTGGTGTTGGCCTGCACCTCAGAGAAGTATATCCTGAATAACAGAGGCCCCAAGACCAATCCCTGGGGTACGCTGTTAATTACGGGTCTACTGCTTGAGGTGGCTTCCCCTATTTTAATTCAGTGGATTCTATCAGTGAGCCAGTTTGCTATCCATCTGATAACATATGGATTGATGCCTAGTTGAGAAAGGTAATCTACTGTGCTCGAGATGGGAATAGTGTCAAAGGCTTTGGCCAGGTCAAGGTAGTTGGTGTGCACCATCTTCCCCTCATCCATGGTTTTGGTGACTGTCTCAAAAAAGTCAATCAGATTTAGCAGACATGACCCCCCCCCCTTGACAAAGCCAAGCTGTGTGGGGTTGAGTGTTTGGAGGTTGCCAATGCCCCTGTTAATGAGGTCCATGATAATCCATTCCATGGCCTTGCAGATCAGGCTGGTTCGGCTGATGAATCTATAATTTCCCGGATCAGTGGACGCTCCACCTTTGTGTAAAGGAATGACAGTGGCTGTCTTACACTCGGCTGGGACAAAGCCAGCACTCAGGCTTTGGTTGAATAGGTTGCCTAATGGTGCAGCAAGTTCATGCCTGAGTTCATGTATGATGCAACGTGGGGTGTTTCAAGTCCCATGGAGGCTGTATTTTTTGCCTTTGAGAGAGTAGTGATGACCTGTTCCCTAGACATAAGGGTGGGGGGCAGGTACTGGGGATGACCCAATTTATTGATGGGGGGACAGAGGGGAGAAGTTTTCACTGCATCTGTCAGCCAGTAGATTGGATATATCTACAGCATTTGTGCATGTGATGTCCTTGACCACCAGTTCTGAACAGCTCTGGATGCTTCCTTTGAGACTATGGACATATGTGAAGAAGGCCTTATGACTGTCTCTAGTAGATGTGGCCAATTTGGACTCAAAGTTGGCTTTAGAGGATTTCACTAGTTCTCTTATTTGCTTGTTCTGGCTATGGAGAAATTGCTTCCAGTCAGGCACGTGCCCCTTCTCGGTCCTGGACAGCAATTATTTTCCTTTTGTTATCTAGTTTATTTATTGCAGATGTTCACCAGACAATTTTACCCTTCCTTTTGAAGGATGATTTTGTCCTGTCAAGTATTCCTGATTCCATGCATCTATATAAATGCTCGTACTTTGGTGTAGATTTGGATATTGGTGCCAGTTCCTACAGTGGGGAGGGGGCTGTGAAGCTGTTTATATCATCCCTCAGGAGATTATAATCAGCTTTGGAGAAGCTTTTTGTTTGACCCTAGCTATTGGGGGTCAGCAGAGATGTTGACTTCAAAAGTGACCGCTTTATGGTCGGATTTTACCAGGGAGGATGATACTGTAGGGGGTGGTACAGTGGTTACTCATGTTGGTTAATACCAAGTCCAAGATATTATCCCCTCTTGTGGGGAAATCAACTAGCTGTTCCAAGACATTTGCATTGATAAAATCAAGGAATCTCTGGGAATTTGTGTTCTGGCTTGAGTAATTTTTCCAATCTATGGTTGGGTAATTAAAGTCACCCAGGTGCAGGGTAAAGGGCTGAATCTTGATAGATTAGGTGGAGTGGGCATCTTGAGTCAAATTTGGGGACCTGTAGCTAGCTAAAATTTGAATAGGGGTCTTGTCAACGGTTAACTGCACCTGGAATGTCTCTTATGCATTATACTGCTTGACCAGCCTGGAGATGTGTGTGTGTCTTTAATATATATTGAAACTCCACCTCCTTTGGCTTTGCTACCCACAGTTTGAGGTCTGACTGTATGATAGGATGAGTAACCAGGTAAGGCTGGGGTGCTGTTCTTAGCTTTGAACCAGGTTTCTATGACTGCACAAATGTCAGCATCTTCCAGGGTTAAGAATTCTTGCAATGAATGCAGTTTCATGTTTAGACTCCTAGTGTTTAGCAGCATGAACTTTAAATTGCATTTTGTTGAAATTTTTATCTGGGTAGTATCGGCCTCAGGAAAAGGATGCTTGGGTTTGAGAGTAGAGGTCAGCGGGAGTGTCGGAGATGGTAATGACTGTAGAATCATCAGCATATTGAATAAGTGATGACTGTGGACAGGAAGTATGGAGTAGGTTAGTGAAAATATTAAAGAGTAGTTAACCAAGGATAGATCCTTGGGGTACTCCCATCATTACAGGGATGGGAGGGGATAAAGCAGAGAGCCATTTGACAGACTGAAGGTGGTCAGAGAGATAGCTGGGAAACTAGGAAATAGTGGAAGATGAGAAATTTAAGATTAGCCAGTCTGGCCAGAAGAAGAGGGTGGGAGACCATGTCAAATGCCTTGGAGAGGTCCAGGAATAGACAGGAGACCAGTTTATTGTTATCTCAAGCAAGAGACATGGGGTTTAAGAAATATATTATTGCAGTTGTGGTGCTATGTTTGGGATGAAAACCATGTTTTGTGGGAGTAAATAGGTTTTCCTGAAATAAGTATTGCCTAACTTGTTTGTGGATACATTTTTCCAAAATTTTTGAGAGAGGGGACAAGATTGCAATTGGCCTGAAATTAGAGATGTCAGTGGAGTTACCACCTTTATGTATAGGGAGGGTGTAAAATTCTTTCCATAGAGAGGGGACATAGGACTCTGAAATGGAGCAATTGATTAAGATAGATACTAGGAGAGCTAGTGGTTCAGAAGCAATCTGTTGGAAGTAGGAGGGTAGATTGTCTACTGAAGGAGAGCATGGTTTAAGTTTTGAGAGTAAGGGTTTTATGTAGATTTTAGAAACTGTTGTAATGACTATATATTGTTTTATGTATTTATATTGCACACTAACACATTCATTTAATGTCAAATTACAGTTAACACAATAATTCAGACCACACTTTACAGTGTGAGAAAGTACTTAAAATGTAAATAAATTATATACATTCTTTTTTATCAATATGCAGCTATATGTAAAACTTTGCTATGTTGTGGTCCTATTTGGACATTTCAAAACTAAGCCAAAAGAAAGGGTTAAAGCTGTGAGTGTAGGAATCTGCAACTAGTGGGTGTAAAGATATGCTTGTGAGGGGATCTAAAATATATTTATTTTAAGGATATAAAGTTTTGGTAGTACTGATTATGAAAACTGTTGCTATAAATGAAGAAAGACACTGTGGGTTTTATTCTGATGAAGTCCCATATTTATTGAGACAAAAGCACTCAATCAATTTTTTGTATTTTTGTATGGCTTTAATAATTTGAATACAAGGAAAACCCTTGTTGCTCAAGCATTTCATTTATTGTGGTTATTGGTGTATTTTGAAATGCTCAACCATTTTTACAATTTATAAAAATTGTATTCACTGAGCAATTCCTTACTTCTTGTGCATATTTTTATATTCTGATATTGTATTATTTGTTTACCTCTCTGTATGATCACTTATCTTAAAAACGGTATTTGTAGAAGCACTCTCCTTACTAGTATTACTTGTGTTGTTGTCTTTCTGCTTTTCCCGGGTAGGGGTTGCCACAGCGGAACTCCAGTCCACTAATGATTGGCAGTAGATTTTCACGAACACCGAGATGCCAGCTTGACGTTCAACCTTCAATGAAGGCACGCCCATTTACACATGTCATTTGAACGCCCACCCAACTGCGGGCAGGACATGCAGACTCCACACAGAAGGCACTCCCTGCACTCCAGCCGAGAATCGAACGGGAGAACCTCTTGCTGTGAGGCAACAATGCTACCGCTGCACCACCGTGGATGTTACTAAATAAATAAAATCCCAAGATCAGTGTTATTTAGAATATGTTGCCTAATTGAAAGGTACCAGTTTATAGTTTGTAGGAAACATTTGTCAAGTTGTTTCTTAATCATATACCTAGCTAGATCATAAGAGGCTGAGTGGTTAAACGTCATTTAGTTGAACTGCTGTATTTTGGATATTGCTGAGAAAGGCAGAGTCAGTGAATGCTACACCATTTATCTCATTTCTGTTTGCAGATGTCAAACTAGCATGCAGGGTAAAGGTGTTCTTTCATACTCACTGTCAATAGATGTCTCTGGAAATGTGAAGATTGTGTGGTTCCAACGCTGGGTTCCAGCCACCCTCCCTCCATTTACTCATGATGGGCTCAAAACAAATATCTCATAAACATGACTATGTTTTTGTTAATATATGACAAATTCATTTGTATAAGCTAATAGTCACATTTGTATGAGACAATGTTATTTGTCAGCGTATTAATATTTTAAGTAATAAAAAGTCCATCATTTCTTTTATTGGTCAGATGTACTTTATCTGAACTCTATATAATAGTGCTTCTTTATTGAAAAAGCATAGCCCTAGAAATCATATATTTGTTTGATGATCTGTACCTCAGAAAGATAGAAGCCTATCTCATTATGTGAAATATTGAGCAAACCTGATTTATTTTATTTTTTTAGTTTCCTGGTATATCTTTATATGTATTTATTTGACTAGCTTCAGGTCAGTGGTTCCAAGAAACACACATCAGGCCTGAGGCGGGAAAGCAGTGATACTGCCATCAGAATGCAAATGTTTTTAATAGGGCAGGTCCCTAGAAGCGCATACAACTGGAATGTCACTTAGCCTGACAGGGTTAGCATTTTCCAGTGTATTTATATGAATGCCATTAATCCTGTGCATGGTCTTTGTTCTCTTTTTTGCCCTTTTTCCTCAGCTTTTGTGATAGCTCAAAAGGCAAATTCGTAACAGGGTTGAGGGTCATGAGCGAAAGCAAGTTTGAAGGCTGCTTCAGTTTATGCTTCATTGCCTCCATAGTCAATAGCACGAAACTGTCTTTATGTTTAGACATCCAAGCTTACTGAGCTGTCCTATGAATGTTTTTTTCCTAGACACATTTGAAAGGCAAAGAGATGAAAAAGTGACAGTTGCCTTTTTTGGATGCTGCTTTTGGAAACATTTTCATCCCAAATTATGCTCAATTCTAAAGCTTGCCTTTTATGAACACAGGGGGAGGGGGTTAAGCCAAACTGTAGACTCAAGTGAAGCAAGTGACATAACTACACATTAAAATTAATATGCCTGCTCAATGCAGTAAACAGCATTTTATTACACAAATTGTTATTAATGTTAGCTTACAGACATATTTTATTCCTATTTACTGTATAATCTTGTATAAATTGCCTTCCTTAAGTAGGCATCATGATTTCATAAAAAACCCTTTCTTATTCTCCTTTCCTCCCTCACTTTGCACCTCTACCACTTCTTTTCATCTTTTATTCTTTATAAGCAGTACAAACTCTATAATATATAGGTACTAGTTTAGCCGCAGTCTGTCGTAAATGGCATATCCTCAAGATGCTGCCAAAGGGCCTAAATGTCTGTGAGAAATTAAAAGAAACTTTCAGAATTTGGAAGAAATGTATATTGTCTGCCATAAAAGAACTGTAATTAAGAATAACAGTAGCTTGTGGTTAATATGTATAATAGTTACTGGCAATCTCTTTATAAAAAGCATCATGCTTTATAATCTGCATTTTATGTGTCTTGTAAAAGACAGCATAGTATCTCACTGACTAAGGATTCTGTCTAGTATATACAGTAGTTGGAGTGCTTACTCTCTGTCGGAATATTGCATGGTCCATATGTGTATGTCGACTTCTTCTCAGACTCCTGTTTCCTCTTATGTGCATCTTGCTATTCCAAACTTGTTCAGACATATTGCATTTTCATTTGTTATTGTTGCCTGTGTCATGGTTAAAAAGGGTATGTAATAGAGTCTCCCAGTTAGAAGACAAATAAGGAAAGAGAAAATGATATATGTTAGCACCAGTTTATGAACCTCACTGACCAAAGGCACTGCTGCTATGCAAAATATGCTCTTACCTATTAATCAAGCTCCATCCTTTTTTTTAGGTGAGCAGAATCCACTTTCATATACTAAAAAGAAATTATATGTGATGGCCCATTCCTCAGGCTGCACTGAATCTAAGCAGAAAGACTGAAAAATAAGGATTCAAATGTACATTATTTTTAAGACCTGAGTGCAAGATTTTATTATGCCTAGCCATCTGTCATGTTGTGTAATGAAGAAATAATTGGAGTACTCTTTTTTTTTTTCCTGTTTTTTTTTTCAGACTACCACAAGCAATATCAGTTAAGGAACCGAGTAACACATTCATTCTCTTTTTGGTTATGTCAGAGTCTGCATACGCTATCTCAGGATGCAGCCTGATAAGAAGAAGAGCAGAATGCTATGCATACTAGTTATGGCTGTCACACTGCAAACACTACATAAAGTTTATGTGGGAAATTAAACAGTGACTGTTATAAAGTAAGATGCTTTTAATCAACAGATACAAGGCAACAGTAGCAGATGGAATACAAACTGTCACCACGATCTGCTGCTATCATTTAAGTTTACTTTCAAAAACAAACAGTACAAGTGTATCACCTCTCCCTGCATTTCTAAATAACAAACACACTGTGACACAAAGATTACTTCAGATAGTTTGCCAAGCATTCATACATGGGGAATTATAGCTTCTTTTTCTCACTATGTATTCAGATAGATGCTCTTACTGAGCATCATGCTGTATCTATTTTCAATAATTTATCTAAAAAATAATTTAACTTCTTGAAAGCACTAATTATGCAAACCCAAAACTGCATTACATATTTGCATCCCCCTTTAGACAACCTGTTGCATGTTAAAAATAAAACAATAAAATGGCATGGTGTTAACTCACTTTTAATAGTTAATAAAAGCAGCAAACCCAGCAGGGAATAATAAAGTCCACAATGCCTGATTTCCCACTGGATAAGGTAAGGTTAGTGTTCATTAGATGGGAAGATGGAGAGCAGCTAGGTGTGGCACTGTGTTGGATGGCTGACATGATTTTGCAAACCTGGCACCTAGCATTGGGTTCTGCAGGATATGCTTGGATTGTTCTCTAGATCTGATACAAGCATTATGCTGAGATGATTAAATCCATCTACGATGTAATTTTACAGACATAATTGTACATCATGACTATCTTGCATGGAAAACCTGGAATGACATATAGTAGACAAACCACCCACTGAATCATTGGGAAAGCAGTTCTCAAGTGTGGAGCTGGAATAATTGCTGACCTGCCAGCTGGAAGGTAGAGATCAAGTTCTGGCAAATTGGATTTGGTAACTGGCATCGGTTCATTGAGTTTAACATTTCAACTAGAAAGTAAGCTGTGGTACCAAATCTTGCAGTATTGCAAATTATCAATAGGTAAGGAAAATCTCAAAAAATACATATTTTTATCAGGAAAAAACACTCCTCTGCATCACTTTTCTTAGTGACTGTGTCCCCATACACTCTAAGGCATATATATGCATTAAGTCTGAGACTGTAGATTCACTGTAAAAGTTAAACCATTTAATTCCTAGAGGGAAAGAATTTGGATCTATATATAAATGTTGACATTTCTTATCTATGAAAAGTACTCAGTGAAATGGGATTCAACAAGTTTGTTGAGACACCTGACAAGAGAAACTTAATTAAGAGGCTGTCATGTGGATGTCGTGTGATTAGGTCAATTGCATTAATGGTTCAGTTGCAGAAACTGAGCAGTATAGCAGACTATGGAGGAAGGAAGATGGGGAGCGGGAGGAAAGTGACTACTGTCAGGACAGACAGCCTAATATGAACCACTAATTGTTAGGACAGTGACTGAAGACACAGGCTATGTACTTGATCACTTCTAACATGGATGACTGCGTACACAAATTATAGAGGTTCCGGCGTGTAGCTCGCAAGACATTTTCCTGCGAGCTACATCGCCGAAACCAATTGGCTGCAGAGCAATACAGCTGAATAGCATAACCGCTGCAGCTGTACACTATGCACAGTAATTGTATAACTGGTGGCGATCCTTACAGACAGCTGCCCGGTCATATTCTAGCAGGGACGGCCATACTAGATGTGTACCACATTCCGTATTCTCATTTAAGGAATGCATTTATTGTATTAATTATATATTCTATTGTCAGACGTCTGACAATAAAATAAATAAATAATGCAATAAATGCATTCCTTACATGAGAATATGGAACATGTTACACATCTAGTACAGTCTTCCCTACTAGAATACGACTGGGCAGCTGTCTGTAAGGATCGCCACCAGCTGTACAATTACTGTGCATAGGGTACAGCTGCAGCAGCTATGCTATTCATCCGTATTGCTCTATGGCAAATTGCTGCTGCAGCCAATTGGTTTCAGTGATGTAGCTCGCAGGAAAATGTCTTGCGAGCTACACTCCAGAACGCGTTCAGCTACAGATGCAGCCTGTGCGATTGGCTAACTATGATGCATCCCACCTGCCAAGTACATTACTGAGAGGTTTTAAAAGCCCAGTTTAAGTGAAACAGGGGTCATCAGTAATTATACATGATTGGCAATTTCTTTTTTTTTTTAACTGCCTTCCCTGCTAAGCACCATGCCGCAGGTATAAACTATGCTCAGTACTCAGAGGACACACCCCCATTTACAGGCACTCTGAGTACAGCAGTGCTCAAATGCTGAGCACAGCGACACTCAAACCAGCTGAAACAGACGCCCTGGAGGAAAACAAAGCTTAGCTGTAGTGGACACCCCCCCCCTGCTTAGCTCAGTGGAAGGGCACACAAACAGGTGCCACTGAGCTCCAATGTGCTTAAACCGATAGTGACACACCCCCTTTTGATATCAGCTAGTGTGAACACCAACATGGTTCTGGGGGCTACACAGATTTTATCTGCAGACACGGTTACCCATTTTTGCTATTCAGTAACCCCAGCTCATTCGCATACAGATCTATGCATGCAACCTGGATACTACACTATTCCAGGGCTTGCCTCCTTAGCAGCCACACAGATCTACCATTGTACAAACTCCAGTGAAGGCCCTATAATGCTTTATTTTCACATATTTATTATTTTCCATTTTTACCCTGGACCTGGACAGCAAAATAAATAAATAAAGATAAAAAATAAATGTCAATATATATATATATATATATATATATATATATATATATATATATATGTGTGTGTGTGTGTGTGTGTGTGTACACAAACTGCACTGCTTTATTGCTGTAAGTTAACACAGTACTTCTTAGATATGTACTATGTTTCATGCACCAGATTTATCATACCAAACTTAAAATGAATGTCTCATTATAGTTACACAGTAAAGATTGTCCAGGCATTCTTCTGTAAATTAGGGACCTGTTAATTCTGTCCCTTTGTGCATCCTGAACACTAGTGTTCTATTATTTCATTTTCTGCAAAGATGTGACTGCACGTTGTACAGAGAGCAGCAACATGCTCTAAAGCCACAGAACTATAAAGATTCTGTCATTTAGATTTCCATAACTTCACAAAGTCACAAACGGTGGTTATGACATTGATAATTACTTGACCTAACATTAAGCCAGCTAACAATATGCATACCTTGCAAATGCGGAGAGTATATCATCACTCCCCTACTCCTTGAAACATAGTATCTTGTACATCATTTTCATTTTTCAAAAACTGTTTCATCAAGAGTACAAAAAGTTGCACCAGAATTACATGATAAAACAGCTGCTTTAATGAAACCCCAAAAAACAAAGATTGACATCTGTGTATTTGAAGGTTGGCCAAGCCCCCATTGCACCCCCCCCCCCCCCCACACACACACACCTAGCTTACATTACTCTCACTCCAAGGTCACTACAGCTAAAACAGAGCAATAGTCTTATAATCAAATGTAACAGCATTTGTAAGCACATTCTGAGACGTGTCAGTATTAAAGACACAACAGTGCACCCTCAGAGAGCACAATGCATATTTCTACAAGTCATACTAAGGAGACCATTTGCAAGGAAGTATACATTCCAGCACTAAAAGTCTAGCAGCTGTAAAATGAGCAAAGTACATGCAAGGAATAAATGTAAACCCATAGTATTAAATCTAGAAAAGCAATGACTAACATAAGAATTATATGATGAGTACTTATAACATTTTATGCCAGGTTGTTCTTTTCTTGGTAAGACTACTTACATCTTGTGCCATGTATTTAATGGTTACGTTTGATGAGAGTTTTTCTTCATTAATTGCCAGCACAGATTACAGCTTTTAATATTACTATATTATTTTCTTTAAACACGTTTTATGTTATATATCATCTTGGATGAATTGATTATATCTTCTTTTAAATCACAGAAGAAGCCTTTACATTGTATTTGCTTCCATTCTCAAACTTGGTATGTTTGTCTCTGGAGACTAAAGGTAAAGCAGAATTGGAAAAATACCTGACCTTTGTTTCAGAGTTTATCAAACAAAAATAAGGCAACTTACAGAATATAAAGTAAGGCTGTTTTCTGATTCACAAGGCACTGAAACAGAAAATTTGAAAATCGTTCACCAAAACTATGCTATTAAATGCTAACTTTCCCCTTTCAAGATGTGTAGTTGTCTGGTATTGAATAAGTTAGGGACTAATGCTTTTTTACATATTATGTACTCTATTCTCAAGTAATTTGCTTTTAGTAAAGGGTTTTCACCGTTTTGTGAATCAGCATATTTCCTTCTAGTAAATTATGCTATATTCTGCAAAATAAATTGTTGTGGGCATTGATAATGCGAAAAAGGAAAAGCTGCAAACAGGCTAATGAGGTGATGGACCACAATGCTGTAGGGCAGCTGACAGTTATCAGCCTTGTTACCAAAGAGTTGAAATTATCCTTCAAATATATTGTTTTTCTACTGTCATCTACTTTTAAAGAGACAGCTGTACTGGATGAATGTGTTTTGTTAAATTTAAGTAAGAGTTGCTAATTGCTAATTAAAATGTAGTGATTAATTAGCTGTAAGGCTCTTCCAGTGTAACTGTAGTTGTTTTCTATTGGTCCTAACTGGTGATAAATGTTTGCCCAATAAAATGGTGTTAATAAAATGTGTAGTATATTTGCTTGTACTACAAGAGATAGTTCAGTGATAAAACGTAGTATTATATTTAGCAACACAATCCCAGTTAAATAAAAACATAAGCACACAGAAGATGACAGATGCTTAATAGCTTTGTTCAACAGCAGCTCACTAGAGTTAAAAAAAAACAAATAGTAGCAATATAACAAATTAATATATAGAACGATACAGAAAAAGGGAGGATTAACTGAGTTAAACACATAGACAGTTTCAGAAAATAGCAGTTGCAAGATTGCTAGAATATGACCTGTATTTTGTTATTTGTACTGTTATACAAAAACACTTGCTGTGTTTCTTTGAGCTGAACAATAACAACATGGATATGTGTGGGTGTAACATACCAGCCTTAAGCACATTTTAAAAAGGTAAATATTCTTTCAGTGAAATCTGTTAAATGACTGTTGATAACAGAAGGTATTGTTTAAAACTAACCTAAAGAGCTAGTTGTACCGCCCTGAAAAGAGTTGAAAGATGTGTGTTAATTAGTTTGCATTTTATTGTCTCACCATATCATAATACTGCATATATACTCATGAATGTGTGTCCTTTTCTTTTGCAATTCCAGACTTTATCTTTTTTATGATTAAAAGTATTAATTATGAATTATGTTGAATTTTCTGCTGGAATCTTATATTTTATCTGCCCGTATAATATAAAAATTATACTATTTTGTTGTGACACAGTATTACAGTACAAGTACCTGTAGATCATAACCAGTGATTTATGACTTTGCACTAGGTTCTAAATGTTATTTGATAAGTAGGAAACAATGAACCTGAACATTACATGGGTATGCAGCCGCTCGCTCTGTTGCTGGTCACAGCAGCTTGTGTCACTTGAAGCGTGTAGGGGAGCAAGGCACTCAACCTGTAGCAGTAAACAAACCAAAAAGGGAAAATCTTCAGCTATGTTGGCAAACCAAAAGTGTCACTGTATAGCACAGAAATCTAGATTGACATGTAGACACCATATGCATGATAGCACAGTGAGCAGCCAGATGACACAGCAGGGGCTAATACTTCGAGAAGACAATGTAGCAAGGACAGTAAAACAAATGTAATTATACTGCTGCCCAAACAAAGGACAACCAATGTCACCAATTATTTGAGATGTTGACATATCATGTCACTCCCCTAGTGAATGCCAGTGTTGTTTTCTGCACTTCTGTGACAGTCAAACCCTGAACAGTTGATGTTGTTCCATTTCACTGCTGCAGTATTCATTACAATAGGGATCCCCTGCCAAGGGCAGTCTGACATCTGGCCAGTATACCAAAGACTTTAGGTAGCTTTAAGGTATGCTGTATGTCAGAGGCATGCTCTTCGTGAAGGGTAAGTCATAAGGTGACATCCGGATGTACCATCCTCAGAACTGCTTTGGCACCAGTCTGAACACCAGCTCTTGATCATTGGTCTGAACACGTGCTGTTGCTGATTCACAAAGCTGTTGCAGATAAGTGCCCCACTGGGGGTTTGTTTTACTTATCTTCCTTTTACTGTGTTGTTGCTTATGGGATTTCATGTCATCCAAGAAAGATAAATGAGAAAGATTCCCCATAAAGAGTGACACGAATAGTGTCTGTTTTGTCTTGGCATTTCGCACAACCATACAACCTGCTTTATTTGTCAAGCCTTTGTTCCTTAGACCCTTCATAGCAGACTTTCTTCTTTGGCGTTGTATCTTGAAAACCAGCGTCTTAAGCTTCTAGTTAAGGATATGATGGAGAGAACTTCCCATTCCAAGTAACAGCCATCTGTGAAGGAGAAGGCCAAGAAATCTAGGCCAGAATCTTCTGCTGTTCAGCATCTGCTGGATGTCTCCCCTGAGGTGAGTGAATGCCTGGAGGATTGCCTAGCTTTATCGTTGGACTCCTCTGCTGTGACCAAGTTGGAGGCCAGTGGGGATCCGACTTTAAGCACATCTGAGGTGGCTTTGAAGATGTCTGCTTCAGACATTTAGGGGTAACCATGGCTGATTATCTCTGAAGGGCTAGGGGGGATTCCACAAATCTAAGAGAAGAAGTCCCTACTACCATTACTGAATGCCATCCTCATTCAGAGCCTTCTAAATTTTGTAAGGGAGATGTCTCATTAAAGAAAAAGCAAAAGACTAAACATATTTCTCCTGCCCCTAAGGATCCACAGAGTGATTGGCAGTCCTTCACTTGTGGCTTATTTAGTGCTTTGATGGCTTTAAAACCACCTCAGGGAGTTTATATTCTAGCCCCCTCCTTGGTCCTCTAGCCCCCTTAAAAGAAACAGAGAACAGGATTCCTTTGAAGAGGAGGTGGACTTCGATGAGGAATAATTTGTTTACACCTCTCAGATTCCCTCTCCTTTGGATTATGGATGCGAAAAAGAAGAATCTGCCAGTCTTGATACTCCATTTGAAGAGATTTCTTTTGGGGACACTATATCTAGGATGATGGAGCTCTTTAAATGGAATTGTGCTCAAGCTTATGAGATGCAAAAAAGGTATTATTATCTACTACAGATGGATTCTCTGAGACCTTCTGCTGTTCCCTCTGTTTTGGCTGCCTTGTTAGATGCATTTTGTAATGCTTCTGAGGTTCCAGACTGTCAGCCTCCTACCCCCAAGAAGTCTGATAGATTCTATAGGGTTCCTGAGGACTGTGAATTATTGTATGTGTCCTTCTGCTGACCCCTTGGTGGTGTCAGTAGCTTCTGACAAACCTTCTCAATTGCATCCTTTTCCTGAGTTACTGCCATCTGATAAAGATAGCAGAACCATGGAAAGGCTAGAAAAGAAGGTGTATACCTATGTTACCTTGGTTTTTAGGGCTGTTAATTATCAGACCCATATGTCCAGGTACTTGTTGGCTCTCCTATCCCAGGTTTGCCAGTTTTTCTTCTGATCTTCCAGACTCTGAGGGTAAACCTTCTGCCATTTCTCTGTTAGGGGCTTCTTTCCAGGTAGCTTGTCATTCCATCAAGTGTGGTTATGATGCGGCAGATGCTTCTTCTAGGGCTGCTGATTTTGGATCAGTGATGAGACGTTATTCGTGGATTTGGCTTCAACCTTTGCCTGAGAATATTAAGGCTAAGTTGATGGATGCCCCTCTAGGTAATAGAGAAGCTGCTGCTGCTGCTTTATGTCCCTTCAGGATAAGGGCAAGGCTTTACAGGAACTTAAGCATGTGTTTGTTTCTTCTGTGCCTAAATTTCAGAGGAATTACCCCAGTAAGTCAGCTTTTGTCTGTAGGCAATCTAACCCTCCTCCTAGGGGTAAAAAGTGTGGTAAGCAGGTTACTCCAGTGAAGGCTGCTCAGACTTCTGTTGCTCAGAAGTCTCCTTTTCCTGATAAATCAGATGCTGTATGACTATCCAATTCTTCCCTCTTTCTCTTCTCCTCTCTCTCTGTCCCGGTTTGGCTACAAATTACTCAGGATTCCTGGGTTTCTCACCCCCTCAGCACCCTCAGCCCCCATGAAGCAACTGTCCTTCTTTCCAGAGGTACTTTGGGACTTTTTCACTCAGAGTACTATTCAAGAGGTGCCTGTGTCCCAAAGGGGGAGGAGGTTTTATTCCAGGATGTTTCTAGTATCAGGTAAGAGGGTACTTGGAGACAAATTCTAGACCTCTCTCATGTAAACAATTTTTTGAAGGTGCCCTACTTTCAAATGTTGCCCCTTCAGACTTTGTTCCTTCTTTAGCTTCCTCAGGCTTATATGGTGTCTCTGAATCTCAAGGATGCCTATCTCCATATCCTGATTCATCCCCTTTACAGGAAATTTTTACATTTCTCTGTTGTTTTCTGGCATTTTCAATTCTCTGCTTTACCCTTTGGCCTTTCTACTGCCCCAAGGGTTTTCACCAAATTCCTTGCACCAGAAATTGCTTTTTGCAGGCTTCAGGGGATCCAAATCTTTTCTTACTTGGATGACTTCCTGCTTCAGGCATCCTCTCCAGAGATCCTGTTGCAAAATATTAATTTTGGCATTTCCCTTCTGTAAATCTTGGGGTTCACAATAAACTTTAAAAAAGTCTTTTCTGAGTCTTTCTGAAGACCATGATTTTCTGGGGTGCAGATCAAGACTGCACCTATTCTGGCATGTCTGCCTCCGCCCAAGGCTTTAAAATTCATTTTCTTCTTTCATACTCTTCTTTCTCTGGACTCTATAACAGCCAGGGAGTTTCTGGGAGCTCTGGGATTCATGGCATCCACCATTCCTATGCTCCCTCTGGCCAAATTCCACATGAGAAAGTTTCATTGGTTTCTGAAGTCAGTTTAGCTTCAACGTGCGCATCCCCTAAAGTCTGTATTTCTTCTTCTACCTTGTCTCAGGAATGAACTTCATTGGTGGTTTCGGCAGTTGTCTCTAAATGCAGGGCTCCCTTTTCACCCCGCTCTTCCATCTCAGGAGCTGTTCACAGATGCTTCAGATGTGAGATGGAGAGCAGCTTTTGGCTCCTTAATGGTGCAGGGGGTGTGGTCACCTTATCAACAGATAGAGCACGTCAGTGTTGAGATGACAGCTCTTCTGCTTGTTTTTCAGGATTTTCATTCTCTCTTCTCTCTGGGACCTCTCAAGATGTTTACAGACAATACCACAGTGATGTGGTATGTAAACAAATGGGGGGACAATATTTTATCTTCTTTGCCAGTTGGTATTTCTGGTGTGGGAACTTGCTATTCAGTATCAAGTGACTCTTCAGACTGTTTATATGCCCTCAGGTCAAAATATTGGAGCAGACACTCTGAACAGGTTCTTAACTCAATCTCATGAATGGAGGCTTCAAAGGGATGTGTTCTTTTAAACTGTCCATCAGTGGGGTACTTCTCAAATAGATCTTTTTGCCTCCCCTCTGAACATAAAACTTTTTTTTTTGTGCCAGAGGCCCAGGTCCTATGCTTTGAAAGGTGGATGCCTTGCTTTTTCTTGGAAGGGGATGTTTCTTTACACTTTCTCTCCCCTTTCCTCATTCCAAAAGTCATATTCAAAATTCAACAGGACGCTCTCAAAATCTTGCTTGTGACTCCCTTTTGGCTGAGACAGCATTGATTCCCTCTTCTTCTGCATTTAGCCAAGGGTAATCATCACATGTTACCTCACAGGGTGGACCTACTCACACAAGACAAGAGCTCTTTCATCCATCCCCACCTGTCCACTCTTTAACTAATACTGTGCATGATAGGATTTTGATTCCAAACAGACGTATTTTTTTTCTGAGGATGTGCTTAGGGTCTTGCAGGATGACAGGAAACCCAATACTAAGAAATCCTGGTTATTCGAATGGAAGAGATTTTCATTTTGGTGTCTTTCTCATAACCTGGATCCTCTTTATGTAGATGTCCTTTGATTCTCTCTTATCTGTGTGAATTGCTCACTACTGAGTTGACTTCTTCCTCTATTAAGTCCCACTTATCAGCTATCTCTGCTTGTTTACCTTTATTTCCTACTTTAGCTTCTAGATTTGAGATTAAACAATTCCTTAAAGGTGTCCTTCATATTAGGCCTCTAAGGAAACCTGTTTGTCATCCCTGGGATTTTAATTTTGTTTTGGAAAATTTGACAAAGGCTCCTTTTGAGCCTGCAACTTCAGCTTCCCTGCAACATTGCCTTGGAAGACTGGACTTTTGTTAGCCCTAACGTTTGCCAGATGGGTGTTTGAGCTTCAAGCCATTATGGCTTGTCCTCCGTTTTTGGTGCTTCACAAGGACAGGGTGTCCTTGCATACTAATCTTCCTTGTATGCCCAAAGTGGTAAATGAGTTGCCTCTTAATCAGTCTATTCATTTGCCCACTTTTTACCTTCTCCACAATCTGCCTGTGAGAAGTTGCTGCACACGTTGGATGTACATAGACAACTCAGATTTTATTTCAATAAGACTAAGACTATTAGGAAATCTGCTCATCTTTTTGTTTCTTTTCATCCTTTGTCCTTAGGATCATCTGCGTCCAAGCAAACTATATCTTCTTTGATTTCTAAAGCCATTTTTTTTATTCCTTTCATGGTAAGAGCTGTGCATACCTTTACCAAGCATTACAAGTTGGATGGAATTTCCAGAGCTAGAGCTGGTTTTGCTAGGGCCATCCTTCGGGGCTTCTTAGAGAAGTCTGCTGGTCCTTCCTCCTCCCTCTTTTGTTCCTGATCTTTGGCACTCTCCCTATTGTAATGAATATTGCAAGAGTAAAATAGAAGGACATAGTAGAGTCGTGTAAAATATTACCATAACGGTAGATGTCCTTCTCGTCACTGTTGCAGTATTCACTCCGTCATCTGCACCTGGTCCGTTTCTCTTCTGCATGTACTGATTACCTTTTTATTCCTTGGACTGGTATTCCTTGGGGCTCTTAGTTCTGAGGATGGAATGATCAGATGTCACCTTTATGCTCTACCCTACGCCAGGAGCATAAGTGTGACATACGGCGTACCTTAAAGCAACCTAAAAGCTTTGGTATACTAGCCGGATGTTGGGCCAGCCTTGGCAGGGGATCCCTATTTTAATGAATGCTGCAACAGTGAAGAGAAGGACATCTACCATTATAGTAAGACTTTACACAACTGTACTTTCCTATGTACCAAGCTGTATATGGAATTCTGTATTACTTGCAGTTAAAATATAGCCTTTGTACTGTCATGTGGCACTTGGACTTCATCAGTCTCCATTTAAATTTCTGGCTAATAGGAATATTTGCTTTCATAATATCTATAACTGCATTTGTATGTTAGTGACTATCTTATGGTACATGTCATCTCTACATTCTGCTTCTCACAGTTTTTTCTCTTTGTCACTTATCTCATGTATATCATTGCTGTGTCTTGCATTTCAACTTTCTGAACTGGCTTTTGTTGTGTAATACTTAACATTTCAGGGATTCCTTATCAATTTACCTCATTTATTAAGAAGGCAAAAATAGTTTTGAATTAATTTCAATACTTTTGTTGTAACACATTATGTTTTAAGATGAGAAGCAGAAAATACCATTCCTAACATAATACACATTTTTAAATGCAATTACATCTTTTTTTTGTTGATGCTTTTTAGAAGGCACAGACTATTCTTAAATGGATGCAGAGTGCAAAATCATGCCTATCATTGTGTTCCCTAAGAAGGGGTAATGCACTATACAGATATATTGAGACTATAAATACCAAAGCTGCTTCCTCATCTTTCATACAACCACTACTGAAAGCTATATATTATTTAAATTCCCTTTAAGCTGCTGCCAACTCATTTGGGTTTTTCTGGGACAAACCCTCTGAAAGTGCAATCAGTAGTCCAGATGAGGCCTTGGCAGTGTTTTCAACAATAAGTAGCACCCCCCCAAGCACAGTCACAAATGATTGCTGCACTGACAGTGTTTGCAAAAGTAAAACATATGATTCCTCATTCTCATCCTATGCATATTTGTTTGCCAAATGGGGCAAAGTAGTACTTTTAAATGCAGTTTTGGAACAGCAAGAGTCAGGATAAGAAACAAAAGTGACAAAAATCCAAGAATGGACTATTGGGGCAGCTGGGCTGACAATGTATGGCTTACCAATACTGATAAGGAGAGCATAGGCCACTTACAAACAGTGGATCTATGCAACAATGTGCTGAGGTCAGCAGCAAAGAAAATTAATCTAATCTGTTATGTAAATGTATATCTTTGTTTCTGTTTTGGATTTGCTAGCGTTTCTCATACATTTCTATGTTTGCTGCATAACAAGGTCAGGACTATTTCTAGGTCTATATTTATTACCATAGACTGCCTCTATTTTATATAATGGCATTTAAAGTAACATGAGATACTGACGGTGAAACATCCTTCTGGGGCCTTTACTGGCATGGAATATGTTGTGACAGTTTTGTTTAATTTTTATTTTGTTAACCATGGTAGAAGAGATATCTCTTCTTGTAGACAGACTATAGATTTGACTGCAATGTTAAATCTCCTGTAGAATATTCAGATTGGCTGGGTAATCCTAACCATTAAATAATTTCTAATACATTGTGAGAAACTGTAGTTGTTATCTGAGAAGTTAATTCACCGTATCTCCATGCTTTACATATTGCCTTTTAAAATGTCTTGAATTTTACAGCCACATTTAAGATACTGTGATTTAAATTAACATAAGCTCCAGTGCTTATATACAACTATAAATTAATATAAATTGCATAAAAATAAATATTGTCTCAAATGTTCCATATCCACATATGGGGCTTTAGCAAAACCACATAACTGCGGGACAGTTGCTTTAATTAGCAAAGACGTGGTAAACCTGGAGATTATGATTAAGTCTCCAATCATAACTTATTATGTGTGCTCCAGACATTGATAGCAAGAGATTCACCATATGAGTGGAGTGAGGTAAAGTTCAGGAGGTGAATTTTGGCATCTGAGTTTAGAATGAACCTGGCCAACACTTCTAACACAATTCCCCACTCAGGCATAGTAGAAAAACTAAATAAATAGGGAATAAACTCCTGTGTTGCCCTTCTGAGTTGCCAGCTGGATAACAAATAGGATGCCAAATAGGGGAAGTTGTATACACAAAACGACCAATCACCAGTGGAGTTCCCCAGGGTCCTGTGCCGGGGCCTTTCCTGTTTGGCATCTACTTTTCTGAAGTAAAAGCCAAGCCTAAAGGGCATCGGCAGACTACATTTGCAGATGACTGCAAGCTAGGTGCAGTTATTGAATCCCCAAATGACTTAGCCATCCTGCAGGAAGGTTTGTCCCAAATAAATAACTGGTGCCAAGATCATGGACTGAAATTAAATGCAAAAAAAAAAATGCATTTATTTATTTTATTTATTTATTTTACATTTGTTTACTGGGATAGTCCGACTGGATACATGTCCATTTTCAGCAGAGACCTGGGGAGAAAAGCTCCACATAGTCAAACATACAAAAGGTTACACAAGAAGTAAGAAAACAATTAGAATATATAAAAAAGTGGTAATATACCTCATGTACATTGGTTTAGAAGTATTCCCTAGTAGAGACTCACAGTTCTCATGGACAGACATACAAAGGTTACATAAGAAGTTAGAAAACAATTAGAATATATAAAAACAAAGTGGTAATATATCTTATGTACATTGGTTTTGTAACGTTCCCTAGTTGGGACTCATAGTTCTCATGGACAGACGCAATTGCAAGTAAGACTGGATACATAGTGTGGTGATGTAGTTAGATGTTATGATTATTACTGATTATGCTAGGATAATTACTGATTATGCTATTGTTTTATAATTTAATCCGGGTTGGTACATGGGCATAGCCAGTTCAATTTGAGATACTGTTTGAGGTTTTTATTGAAGAGATTTTTGGAGGATTGTGGGGTTATATAGTTTGGCAAGGCATTCCAGGTTTTGCCAACAAAGTTGGTGAACAGGGATTCACCAACTGAATTATCAGCTTTGTGGGTTTGGACCAGTAATTTGTCGGCTGACCATAGGGATCTCAGGTTGCTATATGGCTTAATAATATTTATAAGAGAGGGGGAATCTTTAGGGTGGTACAGAACTTTGTGCACTATTAGGAGTTGATTGAATTGAATTAAGCTGGGCAGTTCTAGCCATTCTAATTGTTTCAGGTTCTGGCAGTGATGGGTTCAATAGGTGGAGCCAGCGGCGAATCTGGCAATATGGTTGTAGGTATGGGACAGCTTACTTAGTTTGGTTTTACTGAGGTTTGAGAGTACAGGTGAGGTATATAAAAGAGTAGAGAGTAGGTGTGATCTGGCGATTTCAGTACTAGCCAGTGGGGTTAAGAGTGTCTTGTTTCTATACAGTGATCCAAGCTTCTTATTGATGGTCTGTACGGTTTTGTTGACCTGCAGGTCAAATTTGAGATTATTGTCTATGATAACCCCTAGAAGTTTAGTGTGTTGATCTGGGGAGATAGTGGTGCTATTGTTAGATGTGACAGAGAATGAAAGTGTGGCAGATCTACTAGTGGGGGTGAAAAGTAGAAGTTTAGTCTTATTGGGGTTCAGTAGTAGACGTTGGTTAGTGAGCCAGTTCTCAATAGTGTTAAATGTATTTTGGGTTAAGATTTGTAGTTCAGATGGGGAGGTGGCTGAACAGATGAGAGTGGAATCATCTGCATATTGAATACAGGTAGCTTTAGCATTACTATATTTTCGGGAAGTCATTTACTTGAGGGAACTACCACATTGAAAATATGTCTGTGCGAGTTGACTCACTTGTTCAGGATTTGGGAACTTATGTGAACAGTGACCTAAGAAAGTCCTTCTATACCGCACAGCTTCTAAACAAAGGGATTATGTCTAGATCTGGAGATATCACTGTTCTCCTTTATTCAGCCCAAATTAAGCCAATCATTGATGATAATACCCCCTTCACATGCATCTGTCCAGACACATGCAACAACTGGAACTCCCACAGTGATACCATACCAAAAGGATACAAGGCCAAAACCTAACAACACATGTCACACATGACTCAAAGCTCAGTCACTATACCATACTGCCCACAAACAAACTGCTAAGAGGTGACTGCATTTACTGCACATCAGCAAGTCAAATGTCATCAGAAATACTCGGTTGAGGGATCTAAACCTCTTCTACAACATTAACAACAACATTTTCAAAAACAGTTCGGTCCCACACTTGTTTGTGTGTGAGTGAGGTAATACGAATTTTTAAAGCTGTGAAAAAAATGTCTGACCTTTGTGTTGTGTGGTATTGATATAGTGCAAGGGCTAGGCTTTAAAAGTGTGAAGTTTAATGTGTTGTTATTGTTACCGATATATTCTATAAAAGTTGAATAAAAAAAATTTTTGCTTTACCTGTTTTCCCCCAGAGTACAGTAATAATGTTACTGTACAGCATGCATGCATGCAAAACAGCAAGTGCAATATAATTAGGTTAGCTAGCTTAGCCCCTAAGCCAGACCAAGCCAAGTTTTATGTTTTAAATGTTCAAATGGCAGACCAAAACAAATGTACATAAAATAAAAAACACAATGAATCCAAACACAACACAAAAGCAATAAAACAAAATAAAAAACAAAATAAAACAAAAAAAAATAAAATAACATAAAAAAAAAAACATTAAAAAAAAAAAAAAAAAAAAACAATGCTTAAAACTAAAAATAAAAAAATAAGCTGTCAAAGTCAAAGTAAAACATCATATTCCTTGGATTGCATTGCTCAACAAATCTCCAAAATCTATCCTTGCATTGCAAACAATAATGTGCCCTAGGTGATGGCACTCCATCAGACATCAACAGGCAAGGTCATAAACTATTTACTAAATATATGTAAATGAGTGCACTTTCCATATGGTTGGAAAGCACCAGAAATCCCCTTACCCCACAATTTCACAACCTGTGTGTGGCAACCTGATCAGATAAACAGCATTTATGTTGACAATCATGTATATGGACATTTTGCTTTTCAGAAAGTGAATCGTTTAAACTGCCAAAACCAAACATTAGTGTTTTGAATTAACAGTATTCAGTGTTACTTGCATGATCTCCATCTGGATAGCTTCTGTCTCTGTCTAGGACAGCATACACCATATCTGTACCCATTTTCATATAATATTACAGAAGTACTGAATAAACTTGAAATGTGCTTGCCAGAAAGAAAACAGTAGCGATAAGAAACGTCTATATGCTCCCTGACAGAAACAAATTACTTATGAGTGAATGTATTAAAGCAAGATTTATGTCAATAAATGGATAGAAAATTTGCTGACACTGAAACTCAGGCAGTACGCTAAAGAACTAAAACCTTCCCCTCCCTCCTCTGACAAGAGTGGCACTTTATGAAATCAAGAAAAAAAAAAAAAAAACAGTACTATTTACCTAGGTGCCCCCATAAGTCACACAACAAACTTGAGTATCAGATCAGTTTTTAGAAAATGACACATTTCTTTCAGTGGTATATTTTAGCTTAAACAGATACTTTTAGTTGTTTTTTTTTTCTCTCACTCACGTTGAGATTAATGTATTTCCTAAATATCAATGATATTAGATTACAGAATAAGAGAGATGTGCCCTGGGTATGGGAAAAAGGAAGTTTCACAGCTATACAATTAATCAGAACTACAGGGCACTTTAAAGGAAAAAAAAACATTAAAACACTACAGCAAAAAACTGTTACACAGCAATCTGTTTATAAACTTTCTGTGATAGTTATCTTAGGCCATCTACATGAAGCTGCTAATCTTACTAAATAAAAAAGACAGGAATTTAGGTCAGACTGTTACTACAACAGCTCATTTAAAATCATATGTAGTTTTAACAGTAATGTCAGTGGTGTAAGATGTAGTTATCTTCTTCAAAATAGCATGGGCAATTCTGTCCGGTAAACATCATCAAGGATAGCAGACATGTATGTGTGTGTGTGTGTGTGTGTATACACACATATATATATATATATATATATATATATATATATATATATATATATGAATAACGTTTTCTTTCACAACCTTAGGATCACTTTTCTTGTAGATGCCAACAATAAGCTTAGAAGCTTTATTAAGAGCTTGGGAACATTTTGCATAGAGGAAACTCTGATGGGCATCACTTGGTTTGCTATAGCAAAGGATAGGTCACTGGTAATTTGGTAACCACTCTGTACAAAATGCTGACAGATGTCATATGCTAGACATTCGAAAAATATGTGCTCCTGTATACTTGGGATATCAAGCTTACTTGGCTATGAAAAAGGACTGTACTTTGGTTGGTGACAGTATAAAAATGAATCAGTGGAAGAATTTCCAAAAGCATCCTCCATTAGGGAGAAGGTGGCACAGCTTGATAATATTATTATAAATGCAATTTGTGACTTAAACAGAATTGTACCAGTCTGGGTCTCTACATAAATCCAGTATATCTAGCATAAATGCTCTTCTTATCATGCAGTAAAATTTATTTAGAGTGGATTATTTGTCAGAGGAGACCTAGACAGTTGTAAATATCAAGTTAGTACAATAATTAGAGTATCCCAGCTGTACTGACTGAATTTACATTTTTCAGGTGGCAAGGTTATGATATATTCTGTTAATGGCAAAGGAATAACTAATAAAGCTGGAATATAGTGTCTAAGAACATTATGAATTGTAAGAGGCACTTCTGGTCCCATACATTTTCTGTCTGCAATGAGAAATCTGAAGAAGATATTAATGGAAAAAAGTGAACCATCTCAGTCTTTAAGGTTCTGCTTTCTCAGAATTGCATTTTTGAATTCACATGATAGCCTCCCATGTACTTTTAGAATATTAAGTCTTCATCCTGTAGGTAATTAACCATCACTGGTTGCATTTTGTGGCAAGAGTTCTTGCATATCAAAAGTATATCCAGGTATACACACTACATTATCTATTTATTTATGTATTGTCATTTGTTTATTGGGAAAGTCTGGATCATAGAATCTATTTTCAGTGGAGGCTTGGTGAGAAAAGCTCTAACTATATTATAGTCTATATTTAAGAATAATATAACATTTATTTTAATAACTATACGATTTAGGTCATTTTACATATTGCTTAAAATAGCTATAGAAAGTAGCTTAGTTATACATATTGTTTAAGAAGGTATCAGCTTTTGTAAAATGGGATTTCACATAATGGCTATGAAGGTATACATCATTATAAACAAATATACATGTGATAGTTGAATAATGCTAAACATAATACAGAACATAAGCAAACGAGTACAGTGAAGTGGCTTCAGATAAATGAAGCAGACTCATCTTGGAAAGTAAAATAGTGAAAGATATTAATAGGAAAATATGTATAAGAGAAGGAGAAGTATAGCAGGATAAGACAGAAGTGAAGATCTGGAAATATAAGTGAGAGAAAGGTATATGGTGATAAATGGATAGGATAAGTAAGTAAGAGAAAAGTGTTTGTAAGCAAAAAAGAGAAAGGGTAATGCTAACGAGAGAAGGTCATTGTAACATTATTAGAGGAGGAGTAGATAGGATGGGTATAGAGTAACAAGTATATATGATTAACCAGTTTAGAACAGGAGCAGTTTTATGTTTTAGATATGGGCTATATGCAAATGACCCTTAAGGACATCAGGTGTTTCAGCTATATTGCAGTTCTGAATGCTAATAACTTTTTTTCTTTTTAAGTCTGTTACAGATAAATTCAGGGCAATAAAGCCAAACCCCACTAGCTGTGGACATGCATGTTTCTAATACAACATCAGATAGAATTTGTTTCTTATTCTCTTTTCTCCACAGTTTTACAGCAGTGGAGTTAGTACATATAGATGAGAGAGGATAAAGTCTCTCAAATGGTGGTTCAGGGGAGTTTTTCCCTTACACTATTGTTTTACATCTTTTTTGTTCTGATTAAATGATGACCAGTTATTTTCATCCTGCTACAACTTCATCCAGATGTACTTTGACAAATCATAATAGAACCTGACCTATAGGATTAGTACAGATTGTGCAATATCAAGATACTTATTGTCAGAAATTTGAATCTAAGAACTTGTCCATGTATGTCTACTTTAAAAGTGTCCAAACTTTTTTTTCATCTAAGCTTTAGACAAGTAATGCGAATGAATATGACTCACTGTTTGCCAACACAAAAATGGTTCTATTGATAGTATCTTTGTTGTTGCATTTTGAAGTAACACTGATCAGGATTAATCAGAGTTGGAAGCAGCACTTTAAGTCTAGATGCCCGCATAGTCATAAAAATGCTATGTTCTGTGACAAAGATATCATAATTCTCTGTGAAATACATTGCATGTGATGCTCTTCTTCTTTTAGCTAATAGTGTTGCTGAAGTGTATTTTCAAATGGATGGACAGGACTAGTTTTAAACATCAACATTAAATAGAGTCTGCAGTAATCCATGTCTATGAGATGGAAGAATTCAATATGCAGCAGAGTGACTTACTTATTAGTTTGCCTGGTTGTCCTTCCCTGGAACTGTATATTCTTTGTGTTCTTTCTTGTTGCTGCTTGTCTCTGTACTTAATAAAGTAGCATTTGAAGACTCAGTTCATTATTATGTGAAGTTTTGTGAGCAAAAATGTGTATCAAAGAAATGTTAAGCATAATTTACATTATTTAATAATGATTGCTCTTTTTCTGAGTTGGCATGACCTCCGAGTGAGAAAATGTAAGAAACTGGGTGGGTGAATAAAGCCTTCCACAAGAGGGAGCAGGGCAGCCTGCCCCTTACAAAAATCCTTATTTTAGTTTTTTCCATAGAAGCTACATATACTTGAGGTAATGCATTTTGTCCTAAAATATATTCACTGTTTACAACTCATACAGATCGATGTAACATACTAGTCAGAGACTATCCAGACCTGACAGATTAGGACCTTGTTGATGACCTATAATAGCACTGCATCAAATCTTTAGCTAGCACCCGCTGAATCATCTCTTTGAGTATAGTGCTTTGAATAATATCTCTTAAAATGCTTAAATGTGAAATCTGACAATGTGTTAATCTCCTGTAGAATACATTTCTCTATGACTTGTATATGCAGTGCAAATCATTTCAATGTGATTAGATGGAGCAAGATGATGAAGTGTGGCTGTAACAATCATTAGCTCCTCTGGTTGTATGTTTTCTGGCTGATTTTATTGCTAATATATTTTTATATTTATATTTATATCTATATTACTACTAAGATAGCCACTGGCTGTGTCTGATAGCAAGCTAACATAACTGATTGCTCTTGGGCAACATTTGTACATCATGGTGTCTCACAGGTGAGATCTGCCTCATAGCTTCAGGGTTTGGGATTCAGCTGTGACCTCTGGTCACTGCCTGAATAATACTCACATCATTTTATTGGGTCAGTGTGACTTTTTCCAGGTATTTTAATTTTCTATAACCTCACAAAATCAAGATTTCTGATTATAACTTTAAACTAGCAATATTTATGTTATATTTACTGATACTCTTTGTGACTCAGAGGTTCTCACAAAATTAGTCTGAAAAGGACCAGTTCACATTGACAGGTTAAATATGACAAAAATTGCTTATTGTTGTTGAATACTTAATATTTGGTAACGTGTGTGTGTGTGTGTGTGTGTGTGTGTGTGTGTGTGTGTGTGTGTGTAATTAAGTAATTGCAACTTTACAAGGTGTATTCATGCTTTGTAAAGTAGCCTATTGTAAAGTATAAGCAGTAATACTAATGAATATGGCCCAAGAACAACTGAAATAAATAGCTATTAGTTATTCACTTGATATCCCTTCATCTGCAAGAAATAAGATTAGGGTACACCAAAAAAAATTCACTTTGTGCAGTGATCCATGATGTGACAATGTATAATTAGCTGAACAGTCACATGCACAATGATGTAATTCTAGTGGGAGGGGCTGGAAATTCCCCTTACCTGCAGGTGCAGCAACTTAAAAGTTGTAATACTCAGTAAAGGGGGTAAGGGGGTTCATGGAGTTGAAGTTCATAACATGATGATGTGTGATGCTTTATCACAAAAACATTTATTTTAATTAAATGTGTGAATATCAGTTTGTAAACTTTATTTTTGATGAAGCAGGATTTGCCTACAAATGATTTACCTATGCACAGATAAGCTTTTAGTTAAGGTGGCACAGAATTACTTTAATTTTTAACAGTGGCTGTGTAGCTCCTCCCTTCGGGTCATGTTCCTGAATCATGTGTTCCTCCTGGGAATTGACAATTAAGGAAAGGGTCTACTCTTTCTAGATTTTTTAATCATAGAGTGAAATTTACTGCCTGGTCTTTTCTTGGCTGCCCATAGATTTTGAAGCTTGAAGTCATTTGAAAAGTATGACTCTTTGCAATATTTAATTTTGCATATCTGTGTCAATCAGTTGATATCACATGTACTGCTTACTGGGTGTATCCACATTACATTAGCAACCTAAAATCTTTGCATTTTTCATGTATCCCTAGTACTGCCTCGTGTTTCTGTAATTAAAAGGTGATTCAGGGTGCTGTCTGACCCGTGGTACCATTTGTCACTTTGAACAGTTTTGTGGTTAAAATTTCCATTTCTGATAGGTTTAAAACTTCAACAGTTTGTGTTTTATATTGAAAGCTTTACTATGTGATGTTTGTAGTGAGGGTCTAGATAGTATCCTATTAATGAAAATAGATTTAATTTGAATCTTTCTGCAAGTAATTACTTGAATCCATTGTTTTCTGTAGCTGATTTGCTTCTAGGTAACAGCTGTGCATAATATGATCTTTTTTCTTAGAATTACAAGTTCTCTCTGAGGGAAAGCCTTTTGTGTTTGTTTGTTACCGCCATTTACTTTAGCTAGTCCACAGCTGATTTTCCACCTGAGACAGAAAATAAATGTATTTGTTTTTTTACAAAATCAGAGCATTCATAGCATACAAAAATAAAGACAACAGCTGTTAAGCAGTCTCAAGAGTGTCAGAGTTGAAAAAACGGTTTGATAATTCCACAGAGGTTAGCCTGATTTTGGAAAAGCTGTACTTTACTGAACAAAAGGTAAGCAATGCAAGCCCAAGTTCTCTCACCTCATGGAGTATGTCGAAAGGATTATATAATAGGCTATCAAATAGTAGAGAGGGGTATGAAAATAAAATTATTCCTGCAGAATTAGACTATGGCCTTAAATGAGGTGATATCTAGCATTAATTCTAAACAAAATAATATAAAAAATCTTGGCATGTTGATACCCATTTCCCAGATCTGTCTGCATACATTTACCAACTCATAGTTTTGCACACTATGCTTCAAATCACATAGGCATCTATTGATTCAACAGACTCTTGAATTCTAGTGAAAAATGTATCTTCTTTATATTCTAGCCTTTTCATTTTTGACAGTAAATTTGAAAAACTGTTAAAATTCATTGATTCCCTACTTGCATGTGATGTCAAATAATCAAACTGTATTTTTTTATAGTTGTAGTATAGACATTCAGAGCTTAATACTGAATAAATACATCAGAAGAATTAGTTCAGTGGAAAAATTAGATAATGAGAAAGATGTTAATGAGAGTAACATTTCTGATTAAATTCAATGGTGCGGCACAACATTCATCTGTTATAACATCTGTTGGATGATAATATGAAAGTGTGAAATAGAACTGGAACTGAGGCTATTTTCAGTATAAAATATGGAAAAAATAGGATTTTTTGCCAACAAAAACAAGTATCTTCAGATGTTTCCCATTCTGTTTTAGCCATGTGACTTAGCTTGGCTCTTTGTAAACACTAAGGAAATTGTTATTGCTTATTAATCATCAGAAGACAGAACCTCCTTCTGGTTTTGATGGTGTGTGAATACCTAACAGAAGCATCTTGGGAAGTTGAGAGTCTGCTTTGGAGCAGTCATACTTCAGCAATGGAAGATAACAGGACTGCTCATCCAATTCAATCCCTAGATTCCACTCTGTCTGCAGTAAAAATGTAGAATTAATGGATTTCATCCAACAACTTACCTTCTCCATGGAAGCCTTTCAATGTTCTTTACAATGCCAGGTGGAAAAAAAGCAAAACAAAAATAATTACAATTCTGCAGCATGCCCAGAAGCTGAAAGCAAGTCTCAGATTAGCTGGTCTGCAAAGAGGTGGAAGATCTGCAAATAAAGTTCTTCTGGATTTTACGCAGCAAATGATCAATGGTTTAGATGAGAAGATGAAAAGCTGGAGCTGCATTAATACAATGATTTTTAGTTTTTTTTTACCTTGAAGGAGAACTGCGAGCAAAAGGAAATGGTTGTTTACCTGTAACCCTGCCTACTACACCAAAAACCGGGCTGTCACATTGCTGTGACAACTGAAGGAGCTCACTGATCACATGACCTTAACCTCATTCCAGGTGGTAAGCCTAGATCCATAGTTGCTCACTAGGTCTGCATTTGCTCACTTACTTTGCTTTACTCAAAATGAGTGTATACTAAATGATACTGGGAAGCTCAGGGATACAGTACCTTGGCAGATGGGCCACATTCTGTAGGGATTTATTTATTTATTTATTTATTTATTTATTTATTTATTTTTGCACATGGTGCTTGAGAGGAGTTTGTTGGCCAGTTATCCAGGCATGCCAGGTACAGCACACATTGGATGAAGAAACATAAATATTCAAGTAGCATGAGAAAGCAGTGGACTTTGTAAAGGAGGAAGGTATTTTAACTGATTCGGGTGGCAGCAATGATATTAACACTTCTTTTTACAGTACCCTTCAACCTCTCTGCATCTCAACAGTGTAGATTTATTCAAACAGGGACATCCTTGGAAGCAAAATTCAATTTTAGTAAGGTAGCTTAAAATGTTAGACTAGGTGAGTTGTACTTAGATTAATTTAGGATTTGGAATCTTGTTTTGAAGAAAGGGGCAAAGTATTTTAGTGAGTGTAGTTAACTAAGTAATGTCATTTTGTATACTGTAATTGCCTGTGTGTCTTTTTTATAAATTAATAACAGCTAATTGCAGTTTATGTCTCCTTTTTTTTTATTCAGTACCCTGCTTAACCATGCCATCCTTGCCAAGCAGAGTATGGGATTTGCTTGTTAGTTCTTGCATATTGATTACAGTAGGCAGCATTGTGTATTTCTATTGGTGTTTGAGGATGGGGGATGTATATTGTGTGTGGATCATCATTAAGAATTACCTAGTAAACTGATACTGGGTCTCAATCATTGATGTAGGGTATTACAGACAGATTATTGAAATCTTTGCTTTACATTAATTTTGAGAACAAAAATCTCAAGTGTTCCTAATTTTTGCCTCAAATTTTTTTTACTGATGCCCATAAAATGTGTGGTTTTATGATCAAACACCATGGGTTTAGTTTATAAAATAATTCCAGACATTGTGGTTACATAAATCTTGCTTTTCAAATAGCACATCCCATTTTATCCTGTCTGTTTTGTTTATTGATTGATTTATGCATTTATTTTAACTATTTATTCTATTTACATTTGTCAGTTTTTCATAAGTGGACCTGTTTTTGGACTTTTCCATGACTTTTTCAGCTTTTTATAATCTGTTCATTTATTGTCATTCAAATATTACATAGCTCATTCAAATACTGCCTTCTTTTAAACCTTGTTCATTCTCTGCAGGTATTGTTCCCACAATTCACATTTTTTTCCTCTGTAGTTTGCTCCTACTATTTTCTAAACATCCCAATTCCAGTTGTTTTATCTCTGTTACTATATTCACTACTTCTAGTAAAGTTGGTTTAGACTTCTGGTTAGTTATACTGTTGATCGTTAGCTTTGTACAGCAAAGTTTGAACTTTGTACAGTGCAGGCAAACAATAACTGACAGCCACATCTGTTTTTATCTCCTCTTTTTTTGACTGTTTTCAGAATACAACCATTATCTCAATATGGGGTTAATAACATATAGCCTCTGTTATGATTGGTTTACCTTGTTTAAAATATCATCTTATTATATGGTAGACTCTATGAATATATTATATTAACAAAAAAAATGTTATCTCATACTGACACTGAAAGCTGTGTAAGACATTCTATGCTTTGTGTGTTTTTGATCAAGACACATTGAAAGAGGGACAGGTGCCTTTTCCTTTAGATTGGTAATGTCACCTTCTCCCTTATTCTCTCCCGCCCACAATCCCACCTTCACCATCCATATTTTTCTCCCTTTTTTTGTATGTGTCTTTGTTTTAACCTGCCATACAAAATATTTGCTGTTACATCTCACTCATTGTTACCATCTGGTTGGAGTAGCAGGGGAGACACTGACTCATTATATCTGGGACTCTGGGCATCAAGGGTTGAGGATGAATACTACTTAGTTCTTATGATGAATAGGTATACTTTATAGCTAGCTGTTTTAGCAGGGTATAGTATATAGCTGAGTTAGTTCTTAAAGGGGTAATGTAATTTCAAGTCATTGTTTGATGTATGACCAGTAGTATTATGTTACTAGGGGTTATGAACAGTGGGTGGCTGGAAAGGCCTTTTGAAAAATAACTTTTGACTCTGCCTGTTTTATTCAAAATTGTTTTTCTACACTATGTCTGCTTGGCTAGATTCACAGAGCCTCATTTCATGCCTGAATGTATATGCATCAGCAGTTCTGTCACATTTTATTTATATGCTCTTGAAAATGTCACAGAGAGAGTTAGATAAATTGGGTATGTGATATCCCATAGCTTATTTTTTAGGTAATGTTCTTTCTTTCACTGTTATTAATTATTATGGTAGGAAATACTGTGTTATCTTACTTTATATAATGTATTTAAATGTTCAACATGGAGCATTTGATATGTATCTGACTGCAGAAGTCAGTTATGTAGGGATGTGTTAAATGAATAATTTGTCCTTTGCATCATGGGGAGGTCTCATTCAGGTAATATCAGTGGCTGCAGAATGCACCGACATGTTTTATAAGGAGATTGGCAAATGACTATGCATAAATATTAATGACATGAATTCCCTATTAAAAGTGCCTGGGTGTTTACTTCGTCAAAGAGACTGCCACTGATGTGCTGGCATATCAGGATTTCACCTTTCTAACCATGAGCATCTTAAAGTATTGAGATGGGGAGGGGGATCTGGTACTCTCATGTTGGATTATCTACTCATGCTTCAAGGAAGAAACTTAGAAAGGGGTCGGTTGACAAAAAATGATTTTGTAATGCACAGTTACTTCATATTGTTTACATGGATAATGGTGACCTGAATTTGTCAAGACTCGAACCTTTTGATAGCTCTACCTTCACTTTAAGATGAGTCACAAGAGAGCCTCAAATCTGATTTGGTGTTGAAAGAAAGGGCCATAAGACTTTTTGTTTTTTTGCTGGGCTATTTCAAATCACAATACAAGGTGTGTCACAGATGCATCACAAGGCTACAGCCGAATAAAGGGTTTTCTTCATATATTTTAAGAGCTTTCACCCCATTCATTTTCAAAACACACACGGTTACAAACTTTACTCTCACAATAGTTACTGTTTTCACTCTCTAATAAACTACTAAGATAGTTTTGATTTGTTTATCCAATTTTTTCTGGCCTAAAATAATGACCATGCAACCAGCTGGCTTTAGTAACTGGCTATGTAGTTGATGCTGTTCTAGGGGATTCAGCATGTGTCAGCTTGGGATGAGATGGCTAACAGGCCTTAATGTTTTGCCTGGGATTTTCTCCACATCTTTTATGAAGACTTTTTGCATTCAGGCTAAAGGCATACTTGCTCACATAGTGCCAATTTAGGCAAAGTCCAGCTGATAGACATTCCAGCTTAGCTAATTAGTGGATTCTAATTTGGAACATATTAATGTGGCTCAGATCAATGTCAGGAGCCCAAAGAAAAAATGCCTGAAATTCTGAGCACATTCCTGTATCTGTTGCTACTGAGACAGCTCCCTACTGAAATGTCAGCACTCAAAATGCCAAGTGCCAATAAGCCAGAAAAAAAAGACCAAAAACACAGGAGAAGAACAAATGTAAAAAATTGCTCTTCGCCTTTAAGTGTCTGAATCCCCATGTGTGGGAAAAGCCTTCCACATTCCCAGAAATTTTATATATATATATATATATATATATATATATATATATATATATATATATATATATATATATATATATATACATATATATATATATATATATATATATATATATATATATATACATATACACACACACACACATATATATATATATATATATATATATATATATATATATATATATATATATATATATACCAACTCTGAAATCACCATACCTCAGAGAAAACCCCAGTATACACTACTTATTGGCTATCTGCCTAGAAGGAAATTAGCAGACAGAGTGCAGACAATTTCAGTAATTTTTGCTATCTTAAGAGGAAGCAGCTCTGAGGCTTCATAGGAGCAGCAATCAACTTCATTATTTTCGCAGGTGTATGGGTCTGTTTTAGGCTAACGACCACTGGGGCCTTTTTAAGTCTAGCCATGAATCCCAAATCTCTGACAAGTTCTGGTACTTTTGGAACCATTGGGAGATGAAACATTGACAACAGAGGTCTGGGAAATGAACCATTTATAGACTGCTGTAACAATTTAGAGACATAGCTGCCAAACCAGGTTGAATTTCTGGTTCCACATTCAGTCTTTCAAGTTACACTTTAATTGAATTAGGGAGGAACTCTGCTTCACATGGCTGGGTAGTCTCTGGGGAAAGATACCTGTCTGTCTAGAAGATCCTATTATATCACAGAAAGGTTTAAGTCTTTAGAATGGTTAATTCTGTTGTTGTTTGTTTTGCGGAGCTACAGGTGATCCTTTAAGGTGGGGTCCGAAGGTGCCATGTATGCCAGGCATATGATATCCTTACAACAGCCTGTTATGGACAGAATACAGTAAAAGTGCCTTGAGGTGGTCTGCAGAGGGTATGTTATTTACATCTTGTACTCTTTCAGTGAGGAATGTCTGTGGACATTCCAATTGTTGGATGTGTCTATTTAGGTACATACCAAAGGGGGTCTTGTGCTCAATGATAGATCTGGTGAGTGCCAAATAAGTGGAACAATGACCTCCTTGGACTCAAATGCCTTACCTTTGTTTATAAGTTGCCGAAAATAGAATGGTTTCCTCACTGGCATGGACATGTGATGGTCAAAGACTAGATTACTGTCTATGTGTGTCCCCAAGTCTCCGACTACTGTGTTGCCACTTAAGGATTTCTTGCCAATATGGTATTTACCAGGGAAGTCTGACATCCTGACTCTTACTATTGTGAATTTCTTGGCATTTGGTTTTAGTCCCTAGCTCTGACACCAGTTGTTTGTTTGTGTCAACCTGTCTAGGAGCACATTAGTGTCAGTGAAGAATTCTATGACTGCTATTAACTTGCAGTCATCTGCAAATCTTGTCAGACAGAGGCTCTTGATGTTGGCCTTGACTTCAAAGAAATATATGCCAAAATGGTGTAGTCCTAGGACAGATCCCTGAGGAAATCTGCTAGTGAATGACCTCTTTGTAGTGGTGGGCTCCCCAATTCTAACTTCATGGGTACTATTTGCGAGCCATATGGCTATACACTGGGTGGCATAAGGGTTTATACCTAATGTTGCCAACAATGCCTGAGTGTGGTGTTGTGTCAAATGCCTTGACCAGGTCAAGGTTGAGAGTGTGTGCACCTTTGCCCTCATCCATTGCTTTGGTGACCTTTTCAAGGAAGTCCACCAGGATGAGTAGGCATGATTGGGTCCAATGACTTTATAGTGCCTGTATGTTTCCTATATCAGTATTGACCATTTCCATGATAATTCTTTTCATAGCATTGCGTTTGAGACCACTGAGACTTATGAGTCTGTAGTTTCCAGGGTATGTAGTTGGCAATCCTTTGTGCAGATGGATGACGGTTGCTGTTTTCCATTAATGAAGCACGAAGTCTATTTGGAGGCTATGGTTAAATAGTAATTCTAGAGGGTCTGATAGGTCACGTTTCAAGTTATTTAAAAGGCAGCCTGGCATATTGTCAGGAACGATTGATGTAGTGCTCTTGGCCTTATAGATATCACTATGGACCTGTTCCCTTATGATGGTGGGGGAGAATACATTTGATGTCATTTCCAGAGGGTATGCAGGGAAAGAGAGAGGGAATGGGGGGAGTTAGAGCTGAATTTGTCTGCCAGCAGGTATGCTGTATCTTCTGACTCAGTGTAAGTGGCTCGATTAGCAATGAGCTTTGCACAGAAATGCCTATTGCCTTGGAGGTTGCAGACATAGCTAAAGAAGGCCTTGTGGTTGTATTTGGCCTGGGAGGACAGATTTATCTCAAATTTATCCTTCGTAAATTTTATTTTCCTTCAAAGTTTTGTTTAGTTTGATGAGAGTACTTTTATCCTGCTGGTTGCTACATCTCCTAATTTTTGGCCTATGTTTTTCTTCCTTCTGTTAAATGACCTGTGAATGTTGTGATTCCACCAGGGTGCCTTGTTTTTTGAGTTAGTTCTGTACTTATTACTGGTGGGTACAGTTACCTCTATGCAGGTATTAACATGCTTGTAAAGGATTTCTGTGAACAGTTCCATATAGGCATCATTGATCTCAGGGTAAATTAAAATTTTGCCATGTTATCAATTAATAGTAGGATATTAACCTTAGAGTAGTTCCTGAACATTGAAGGGTTAGCTACGGCTCCTGTTTTTTTTTTCTTCAAAAGACAACATTCTATGGTCTGACCTTACCAGACAGGACATTACAGTGGGTGGTATGCAGCGATGTCCCATATTGCTAAAGGCCATTTCCAGTATGTTTGCACCCCTAATCAGCATGTTGAAAATTTAGTCCGGGAAGTTTTTGTCTACATAGTCCAGATATCTCTGTGCCTATATATTTGGTGTTGGGTATAATTCCCATTTAATAGTGGGGTAATTAAAGTTGCCCATTAATATGTAACCACTTGGGAGCCAGGAAATGTACAACATTCTTTAATGTAATCACACATTAAGTGCTTTCATCCTAGTACATGGACTTCCTCAGAACAATACTACAAAATACATCTCAACTGTGATAATATATAATATTCACTCAGAACCATTTAAAATCGTGTTCCCACACCATTTAGAAATCACAGAATCTCATTTGTTAAATAGTTAACCCAACTTCTAAACACCCCAACTAAAAAAATATTTTTATTAAACATATTAAGTGTTACTTTGTTTTAATCAACATAAAAAAATACATCAAACAGAATGTTTCTACAAATAGTGCATAGCTTTGTTTCAAAACACTTGAAATTGACACATATCATCAAGATGACACACAACCATTGCATTAAGTACCATTTTCCATTTTAATTCTTTTAATTCAAGAAACTCATTAAATGCCCCCCCATATCAATCAAAACACAATCCATAACATGAAACTTAAACTTATAATATGGGTGTTATTTAAGGTGCTTACAAAGAGTGTTGTGCTCCTCTTTGTTGCTGACATCATAGAGATGTCTGTAAATTCTTGCTTTCAAAGACTGAATTGTTTTTCCAACTGGCACTGTGCAATGTATACAATGCCTTTACTAACACAGTAATATTTGTACAATGGAGTAATTTTCCCATAATCTTTTACAAAAATGGTTGAGTCTTTCAAAATAAAGTTACATTGATTCCTGTGCCCATATTTATGCATCTCCCTGTTTTCACTTTTATATTGCCGCTGGTTTTCACTCAATGATTTTAGACAAGTATCTCCTATAAGCAAATGTTGGTTGTAATCTCAACACCTCCTGGTATTCTTCATTAACTGAGAAAAAAAAACAGTTCCTAACTATGACCTTTCTTATTTCATCAAAGCTCAAATTGTATGTAGGAACAGTCTCTGTTGTATCTAGCTTCAACCACTTCAAAATTCTCATTGTGGTGTAATTCACTACTATTAGTTCACCCCTCACTCTCTCTCTCTCTCTCTGTGTCTGTCTCTGCCAAGTATCAAAACATTCTTTGAAGAATGTGTATGATTGAGCACATGCTAGGGCTACTACTATTGCTACAGTTTTGAAGAGGTATGATTGGGTATGTAACCAACAGTTTGCTCATCAGGGAAAGTCTAAAATTTAAACTCTGCTTTAGATATGGTGGTTTTGTTTGGTCCTTCTGCCACCCAGGTCCTCAAACAATTTGAAGAAGGAGGAAAATTAATTCAGGACGTTTCCAAGATTGTATATGCCCCCCCGCCCCCATTATAAATCTCTCTAAAATTCTCTACACCTTTTAGGAGAAAAAATAAGGATTCCCACCCACTTTTTGGCAAACAGGAGAAAAAGAGATATCATGAGGGGAAGACAGAAAATTAGGGATTATTTCAGAAAAAGGGATGGTGTAATCTTTCAGATTGACTGTGTCAGTGGTCTTTCCCCTTCCCACTCCTCTTGCCCTATTAATCTATATATCTGTCCCAGAAACTGGCTCTCAATATTTTCTTTTGGCAACAAATTCTATCAGACTCTTGGGTGATAAAAGTGGAAAAGACTTGTTAAAGTTGCCACTGGATAAACATACTTATTTCATGTGAATTCCTCCCCACCTGATGAAACGGATTTTTCCTCAGTTTTTTCAACATTTGCTGACTCTAGAAGACACAGAACCAGTGGGTTTAGGGGGAAAGGCTTTTACTCTAAAGAGCTTTCCTGGAGAACATTTCTAGATCTTGCCTTTCTCCACCTCTTTGTGAAAAAAAACAGAATTTAAAATGTTGACCCTTCAGAGTATGTTACCTATCAGCCCTCTTTTAAATTTTATAGTAACATTAAATCTGAAGGATAGTTATCATCACTTCCTTACAGTCACAGGCTTCAGGAAATGTCTCAGATTCTTTCTTTGTGCCTGGGTCACATTATTAGTTCTTTGTATTATCATTTGGATTATCTGCAGCTGCAAGGGTGCTTACAAAATGTTTAGCTCTAGTAATAGCTTATTGCAGACTGCAAACCATTCATATGTTTCCTAATTTATATGATTTACTCATATTTGCAGTCTTTTGCCAGTTGTCAGGAGTCCGACTCCTTAACATGGGGTCTCTTCTATCCTTATCAATCTAGAGTTCCAGATAAATGTTCAAAAGTTCTATGTCACACAGGATTGTGTTTCTGGGTTGCCTCCTAGTCAATTCATCAAAGGAAAAGATGGACTTTTATCTGGAAACTTTCCTGAACTTTTCCAATCAGTCTCTGACTCTGGCAAGAGAATATTATACGATCTTAGGTTTCATGGCTTCTACGATTCTCATGATTCCTTTCACCAGGTTACATAATAGAAAATTCAATGGCTTTAAAAAACATGGACCTAACATTCTCAACCTCTGGAATATCAGATTCAAACTTTGGGCTTTGTGAAAAAGGGACTGCACTGGTGTAGATGGCATATGCCTCAAAATCATTCTGGTCTCCCCTTATCAATTCCTGTCCCAAGTCGTTCACTTCAGATTTTGTTTCCTGCAAAACAATTTCTATGGGGTAAAGATGCAAGGCCTGTGGAACTCTGCAGACAGACAAAAGAGATGTTGGATGTGATCCTTGCCATAAAATCTCATGGGCTTTGTTGAAGTTTATTAACCCTCCAGATGCACAGTAGCAAGACCTGCCCAAACCCTGCCTAACACCCAGGATCATGCTGATATCACTGAACATTCATGAATAAACATTTTCTTCTGTTTCTCATCCGCATGAATATTCATTGTAATCACCTAGCACATACTGCGGAAATGAAAATTCAAATGTTGAGCCAGTGATAATTCAAGAAATTAATTAAGAAATACAAGACGTTCATTCAAAGCAAGTCTTGAAAAACCATGACATCACATTAAAGGATTGAAGCTGTTACAGCCCCCTAGTAAAACAGTTCATTTTTTACCTATAAATGGCTGATACTGCGGTTATGTTGATCTGCTGATAATGTGCGTGGTAATGTGAAATGAAACTGTGTAGTCCAAACATCACACCCTTACATTACTTACTGAATAAACTCACCGAGTCAGTTGTCACAGTTTACTTATCTGAAGCAGCAAGTCATTCACCAGCAATGAGCAAAGATGAGGCACTGGAGAACCATTTCTTTACTGATCTGTATTTAATATCTCTTGTAATGCAGAGTACAACTAAACTCATTCCCCAAGATTTGAAAAATTAAAAAAGCACACAGAAACAGGATACATACCCACAACCAATACCACCACATGAATATCATATTACAATAACTGTACAACATTAGTACAGTCCAGGCAGCTCATTTTCCTTGTCTGACCCAGTATCCAATCAAGCAATAATGCCTGACAAGGGTGTATGTTAATATGTAATTAACACCCACCTAGGGATACCCCTGGAAGGGCTTTAATTACACATTAACACACATCCTTGGAGGGCATTATTGCGCTTAGACAATGGGCTTGCTGTAAAATTGTTGTGTTTTACTTGCTTATTTATTTTTTAAGTACTATATTATTTTTTATATATGTTTTTAATGTAAAATAGTTCCTCATCCTACTGCTTCAAACTTGCTGTAGTATATGTCACTGGTGTTGGAGGAAGCATTTTACATCAACTATATATAAAAAAATAATATAGTGCTTAAAAAGAAAAATAAGCAAGTGAAACAATTTTACATACAGTTCATTCTCTCTTCCATACACACATACACAGGCTCTTTTGCTTTCCACACATACATATACACACATTCTCCTCTTCTTTCATACACGCATTCACTCACACAAGACCTGTCTCATCCTCTTGCTCAATCTCACACAGTCTCCAGCTGCTTTCATACACACATTTATTCTCACTCTCAATCTCTCTCACAGGCAGTCTCCTCTGCTTACATACATGCATTCACTCTCACATCACTCGCTTTCTCTCCCACTCTCTCCATCCATCTCTCTCTATCTCTCTCTCGCTCTCTCACACACAGTCTCTCTACTTTTATGTACCCATTCATACACACATGCAGACAGAAACACACACATACACAATCTCTCTCTCTCTTACTTACATACATGCATACACTCTCAAACACATGCTGCATTTTCTTTTTTTTCTCTCTTTTTATTTTACACTCGCTAAATAGCCAAAGTGCTGCTTAGTGAATGTAAAATAACGGCTCGCTCACTCTCACTGACACGCACACATACACTCACACACAGACATAAGCACACACACACACACACACACACACACACACACACACACACACACACACACACACACACACACACACACACACACACACACACACACACACACACACATACCTTTTTGTCTTCTTTTTTATATTTTGCACTCACTAAACAGCAAAATGCTGCTTAGTGAGCGTAAAATAATGGCAGCCATTCCGTTTCCTCAGTCTGAGCTCCACGGTGGCTTAATAAGCTGCCGTGAAGTGGCAGACTCATTCTTTTCAGCGGGCATTACTTATACATAAATACCCTGATGGAGAACGCCCATTCTTCAATCAGGGTATTGATGTACAGTTTGGCCATTGTCTGAGGGCTATGTATCCAAGAGCTGTAGCACCTAACTGCTGGAACTCTGATGAAACTGCTGCGTCTCATATTGTTGAGCCATAGTTAATGAAGGTGTAATAGAAAAAATGCATCTTTTCTATCATTTGAATAATAGGCAGATGCAACCAAAAACATACTGAAGTTCAGGAACTTCTACATTTTACTGCTAAATCAGGGTATGTTACAATGCATGTGCAGAGGAAAAAGAAAACATTCCCCCAGATTTACGAAGCCCTTTATAGTGTGCAGGATTAGTTTAAGAGCTATTTTTGGCAATATGGCTGACATGCGATCCAGGAATGAGCTCCGGGACGTGCATGTCAGCTCTTAGGCTGATCCTGCATGGACCGAGCTCCTGTATGCAAATTACCCTCATTTGCAGGTTTAAACAATGCAGATGAGGGTAATATGCAATCCAGGAAGCTGGCAGCTGTCCGTGCAGGACGAGTGCAGTGTGTAGAAATGTACTTAGTTAGTAACCGAGTACATTTCTGCAATTTACAAAACAGAGCTATGACAGCTCCACATAAAGGCTGCATATCATTGAGGAAGCATGCCAATGTCCAAGTAGAAGGCCATTGGCATTGCAAACTGTTTAAAAAAAAAAATAAACAACTTTTAGTTTTTTGTTGCTGATCTCGCCTGTTTAAGCATAGGGCAGCGACACACAAACGGGATCAGGGGGAAAATAATAAAATAAACTTAAAATGAGCATTCTAACTAAAATCAGTATTCTGCCATGCAAGTCAATGGCAGGCTGAAGACAACCTGGCCAGTGAGTAATGGTTGCTAAGGGGGGAGGCTCAGTGTGGGACATGCAACTATGCATTAGCAGGCAATCCTATGCAAATGAGGGAAAGGTTAGTGAATCCCAGATTTTCCCAGGGTGTGAGGCAGGTCCCAAGAGTGTAAGATTATAAATAGCTGGGTGCAAGACTAGTATATAGGTGACATCATGGGGGTGTGTGTCAGGCATACTGTAAGTGGATTGGAGACCTGTGGCTCGGGATTGCTCCTAGCTTAGCACAGCTAAGCTAGGTGTGTCTAAACCTCCCTAGCACTCTTTACAAAGTGTAAGCAGGTGTACAGGAGGAAAAAGGAAGTTAAACCAGGAAAAAGCAGCTCTGTGCACCTTTGAGCACTCTGTCTGCGCGGCGCACACACAGGCCTAAACAGGGAGGCAGTGGTAAGGGAAAACAGTAGTAGGAAGGTAATCAAGGAGAACTAGCTGAGCTGACAGGTGAAATGTATCAGAATCAGCCAATTACACAGGCAGCAGACCATCTCAGCCCAGAACACCACTATAAACCAAGCAAACTCCTACCCCCCTGGTATTTCCACACTTTACAACACTGGTGTATACAAGTGGGGAAATTTTAAGAACAAACATACAAAATGAGAAGGGCTGCAGCAGGCAACATAGAACAACATGTGCAAAAGGCTGAGGGTGGTGAGGATGTCAATGCTGCTGAACAACCCACAGTGAGGAGACAGAGAAGAGTGTACAGACCCAGGGTAACTTACCAGGGGCTACATGAGCTGGAGATAGTGGAGTGCTATAGGGTGGACAGAGACCTCCTACAGCAAATCATTGAGCTGTGTAGGCCACACCTGACACACCACACTGGCTGAGGTGAACCCATCCCAGTGGATACCAAGGTATGTGTAGGCCTAGGTATACTAGCCACAGGTACCTCACAAACCACAACTGGGGATAACATGGACATCTCACAGGCATCAGCATCCAGAGTGCTCCACCATTTCCTGGATGCTATGTCGGCACATGCCAGTGAGCACGTATATTTCCTCAACACACGTGAGGTGTTGACCAGCAATATGCGTCTCGTCCACCAAATAGCTAACTACCCTGGGGTAGTGGGTGCTATAGACTGCACTCAATTATGCATCAAGGCACCACCCGGTGAGTAGGGTAGGGCCTACATCAACTGCAGGCACATCCCCTCCATCAACTGCCAGGTCGTATGTGATGCCCAGGGCATTATACTGAATGTGTGTGCTGGCTGCCTGGAAGCTATGATGATTCACACATATGGCAACTGACGCAGCTGTACCACATATTTGCTGATGTGGACATCCCCTATGGTCACCTAGTGGGGGATACTGGATACCCGCTGGAGCCATGGCTGATGACACCCATCAGAAATGCACACACACCTGAACAACAATGCCATAATGATGCACACGCACAGGCCAGACATATAAGAAAGCATGTGTTTGGGATGCTCAGGTCATGGTTCTGGTATCTGGACACATCCGGTGGAGCCCTGCAGTATTCACCAGCTACATGTACCCAAATAGTAATGGTATGTGCTATGCTACACAATATGATCCTGTGGAAACAGCTACAGCAGGAACAGCATGAGGCAGGGCCTCACAGCCCCCCACCAATGCCAAGGCCTGTACAGGTACAGAGTGACTCAGTGGACGAACAAATTGAGCATACCCCAGTAAACAGAAGGGGGCGTTCCCAGTATGCCCTGGCCTTAGCAAAGAGGCAATGCATAGCATATGCACTGACACAGTAGCGGCCCAAGAAATGACACCTGTCTCTGACTTGCACAGACAGTAAAAGGAATGCCAAACATGACACTACCTGTGCTCAACCATGTATAGGGAGTGCACTGTGCATCCGACATAGGCAGCCCTCCAGTGCCATCCTCCAGTCTGGCACACCCTCAAGATAAGTCAATCAATTGCCAAATGGAGTAGAATGTGTTATTACCTGTCGCTATGGTATGGATGTCAACATGCAAGGGAATTGGGTGCCCGGATATCAAGGCAATGGAGAGTAGACACCCATAGTGGCATCATAAAATCTGTAACACATACTGGAGTCACCATAGTAGCCAGTACTACAGAGGGTGACAAAACCCACTGCAGGAAATGGCCAAGTGACAGGGGTGTCCATAAGAGCCACACATGCCAGACAGCAAGGATCACATACCCAACAACAGTCTGAACCAGCAGGACAGGTGAAGACAAACACAAACAAATTCTGTACTATGGCTTCTGAAAGTGCCCTATGGTTAACTCCTCCCCCAGGCCTACAAAGACAGACCGCAGCAGGCCAAGCAGTTGGATGTAAGTTGTGAAGGCTAGGAAGTCAGACACAAATATGTAGGTAAACAAAGCTAGGATCTGTACTACACTGGTAAGCCCTTGCCAGCAGGATAGGTAAGACTACAGACTGAAATGGAGTACCTGACATACCAGTACAGTCCTAGCAAATATGTACAAGTGTCAGGTGCGCCCTCCCCATCCAACGTACACTTAGAGTAACAGTCAGGTGTGCCCCCTCACTCCTGTGTAGAACAGTAGAAACAGTCAGGTGCCCCCCCCCCCGCTATACAGAAATGTTGCAACAATCAATAGCAAATGACCGATGGATACCCTGCAGATGCAGCATGCTACCTGTCAGTTTACAACAGAAGGTCAGCACCACAGTACAAACAACCTGGACGTGATCCACACATGCAACACAGATGGTCATACTGGGCATGCTCATACACTTAGAGGAATGAAGGCAATGTCAGTCAACAACATTCTGAGAGGTCATACTGGGCATGCTCACACACTTAAACACACAAAGGCCATGTCTGCAAACACCAGTGGACCAGACATATCTGGAAGTTGCAGTTCTCAGTACGGACACATGTCAGTATGCACCACTCCTACCTTGCACACACAATGGATAGGAGTACAGACAAATATGTAAGGACAGCACACTATATAATAAGCCACAGGTACACGGGCATAGATGTGTAAAAGAGGGTGACCATGACAAGGAGCCATGTGGGCCTGTCCCAACTGGCACACAGCCAAAGGGCCCCAACACATGAGGTGTGGATGTAACCCACTGCGGATACTATCCATCAGTACCTGTCAGCATGACAGGCTATGTGGTGTATGTGCCAGATGTGTAACAAGACTGTACAAGGAAACAGCCATATAGTTGCTGTATACATGCACCTGTGACATATGACCCCTTGTGTGCCCGCATGTGGCATGCCAACCCCTACATGAATGAGGTATGGCCCATGCACACACTGCTCTCCCCATAGAAGTAGTATGACAAGCTTGCTGAGGTCATCCAATGTGAATTACACCATTGGAAGAGCTATCGCTCAGTAAAATGCATAGCGTGTCCCATAACTACGTACTGCTGTAGTGACAGAGTAGTTAGGTAGTAGTACTAACCCCAGACCTGTCAATTGTGTGTGTGTGTTTGTGTGCGTGCCTGTCTGTCTCTGACTGTGTAGAGTCAAATGCTTGTTAGGCTACTCACACTCCATACAATACATATATTCAACTATTACAACACTGCTGATGTCACTCACCTAGAAGTACACCTCTGGGAAAATGATAGCCCAGTAATTGCCATAGAGTGTCCTGTAACTGCGTACTGCTGTAGTGTAATAAGCTAGTTAGGTAGGTGTTCGAACCCCAGCCCTAGCAACTGTGCGTGGGTCTGTGTGTGTGTGTGTGTGTGTGTGTGTATGTGTGTTTGACTGGGTAGAGAGCAATGCTTTTTAGGCTACTCACACTCCATACAGTACAAATACTCTACTTTGGCAAGGCTGCTGATGCCACTCACCTAGAAGTACACCTCTGGGAAAATAATAGCCCAGTAATCGCCATAGCATGTTCTGTAACTATGTACTGCTATAGTGTGATAGGTTAGTTAAGTAGGTGTTCAAACCCCAGACCTGGCAACTGTGTGTGTGTGTGTGTGTGTGTGTGTGTGTGTGTGTGTGTGTGTGTGTGTGTGTGTGTATCTGACTGAGTAGAGAGCAATGCTTTTTAGTCTACTCACACTCCATACAATACAAATACTCTACTTTGGCAAGGCTGCTGATGTCATTCACCTAGAAGTACACCTCTGGGAAAGTGATAGCCCAGTAATTGCCGTAGCATGCTCTGTAACTGCGTACTGCTGTAGTGTGATTTAGAACGGTGGTAGTGTTCCATCTCCATCCATGCCAGTTCCGGATATTTTGTGTGTGTCTCAGTATCTGTGTATGGAGCAATGCATTATAGGCTACTCACTCGCAGTACATGACAAATGCCCTACTTAGATAGTCCTGCTGATGTCACTAATTGTGAAATACACCTTTGGGGAAGATGTACTTCAGTAATGTCCATGGCATGTAATATAACTGTGTAGTGCTGTAGTGTAGTAAACTAGTTAGGTAGGGGTTCTACTCCCAGACATGACAGGTGTGTGCGTGTCTGTGTGTGCATGTGTGTGTTTGTAACTCATATCTTGTGTAGAGGTGGCTGTGAGTCTGTGACACCTGTGGGCAATGTGGAGGGGTTTTGCTAATTTCATTTATGCTGGCCCTACTGTATATCACAATGTCAACCATACAGGGATAACAGATGTAAATAGCTGAGAGGCTGGGGTGCAAAGCAATACCCATACATGTGACATCAAGGACTGCCAATCACAGTTATCAACCTCACTGTGCCTTCACATGTGACTCACAACGGACATACCATGCCTGACAACATGGCCTGTATGGACAGATGACAGTGACATCAGGAAATGCTGTTAGCATGCTATCAATGTAGGTGCAGGGTAAATCTACTGACCAGTACCACTCCCTGCCACACTTGGGCAAGACTGGCACATCTGATGATAAGAAAACCAAAATCACGAATAGACTGAAACGTTTAATGAACAAACAAATAGCGTAGTATACAAAAAATATATTCCAGTAAGTGCTTTCGTTTAGCTCCTGCCAAACTTTTTCCAACTGATCTAATACATCACTTCCTGTGTGTTTAAATAACCAATACACTAAATGTAATTAATGAATTAAACAATTAATACATTTAAAAATTCAAATGCTTAAAAGAACAGCACCCGTATAATAAGCAAAGTACCCATTCAATACAGTTAACACGTAAACAGGTTGAATGAGACATTTCAAATGTCAAAATGACAAAAAAGAATACATAAATAATTTGGAAAGAATGAAGCCTGCAAAACATATATAATGTGCAAACTATTTCACAAGCGATATTAGCAAATAACCGAGCTTGTATATAAATGATGTCAATAAAGTATGAACTTTGTGGCAATATATTTGATATGTCCAAAACCAAAAAGTTACATTTACAAAAGATGGAAAATACATATGTACGTATGGGATAATAAGGAATTGTACTAAAATATCGTACATTCAATAAATATTGATATGTGTATATAGAGGAACCTCACAGATATAAAATACATATTAAAATGTATGTACATATAAAAAACCTATTAAATATAATAGGACTTATGTATATGTTTAAAAATGTAATTATAAATATAAATATAAATATAAATGTTAATATGTAATACTATTTGTTTGTTCATTTAACGTTTCAGTCTATCCGTGATTTTGGTTTTCTTGGTCGGATTGTTTCTTCTTGGCTCTTATTGTTTTGGTTACATCTGATGATAAGCTGTGTTCACAGCATGGGCTAGACACCCCAGGCACAGTTCCACATGTCACTGTACATGCATGTGGGAGGTGTGCACATCCTAAACACCATCCAAGTCATGGACTAGGGAACACATACATGGCAAGTGATGCACAGCATTGGCCACACACAATAGTCAAACAGGTGACTGAATGATGAATGCAATACCCACCCATTTGGGCAAATGCAGAAGCTACAGGTCTGTGCCACAATGCAGACCATTGTCATGTGGCCTGATGCCAAGGTATACCCATTTCCTACCATTGTACAGCCTGCTGGCACTGTTGGCCACTACACACCTGTGCAGACATGCACCCATGCATGTCTGAACTGGCACCATGTGTGTTTGTGTGTGTGTTATATGGTGCGTATGTCTACATCCAAATGCACTACTCCCCCAAGGGCACAGTGAAGTATACCGCCTTATGTCTTAACACCCCCTCATACTCACTGCCCATACAACCTCCATATCACCCGTGTGGTGCATGTGTTCCCTGTACATTGATGTGTTGTGGCAATCCCACTAGAGATGAGTTGCACTCCTGGCTCTGCCAAATGTGCTAATGTGTGTGCATCCCCGTGTGAGTGTGCCTGTGCTGATGCTAGCACCTGTTCATGCAGACAGGCATGTGTACGTCACCTACTGTATATCAACAATATATCTGTTGCAGATGTCACTCACCATCACATATATGTTCTGAGTGCTCCCCACCAGATACCCCATGTGGTGCATCCAATAACAGCATCGAACTGTGATAGCACTACATAGCTGTCGGGTGTTTGATACCCTGTGCTGGTAGGTGTGTGATACAAACATGCATCAGTTTTACCCTCCCATCCCTCCCTGACATGTATTCGCCCCTTCCTGCCTCCCTCCACTCCCTCTTTGGTGGATGTGGAGGCCCACACCTGCATTGCTTAGGCAGCAGCATGTGTATTTAAAGTGATGCTCATGATCAGCAAATGGCCTCTGCACAAATTGAAGATCTTCCCTAGTCAACTGCATGTGGAACAGGTGTGGTAACATTCCCATAGCCAATTGCATGGAAACACACTCCAATACCTGGGAACATCCTGGTGGTGTTGGCCCTTGTCTGTCTCTGTGAGCAGGAGCTAGAACTGTCGTTTGGCAAACTGCATTCCAGATGGGTTGGGGATTTACCTCTAACAACATACACTGTGGAACTGTGGAAAGAGGGCAACACATAGGAGGGGGATGTGTCTGACCTGATTACAGACTGTAAGTGCTGCTATACTGCATATGGAGTAATGTTGGATTAACAGTGTTTGTCTGGATATGCCTGTCATACATGTCACAATACCTGCCATGTCAGTTCCATGTATATCAGGAATCCCCATCTGCAGGGTCATCTGCAGACTGGGCAGTGTTGTGCCTTTGGTTTTATGTGTTAGCCACAATGCATCTTTCTGTGGAATGCAGAAGGTAGTATGAGGATTGCAGTCTGTAGATGGTGAAGGCCGTGACAGTTACTGACTACATATCCCTCATTGGACATATGTTGCAACAAACCCCTTTAAAATGGTAGATTAATGAGGGTATCACAGCAACATGTCTATACTGGCCCTGTGTATGTGCTGTCAGCCACACCTCTGTCAACCTTTGTACATATGTCATGCATGAAGTGGTGCATATGTGCTGTACACCGTAAATAGTGTCATCATATCTGATAACACGCCAGTGATATATCAGAGTGCTACACATCATGTACAGTACGGGTTACACTTCATGCCATACCCTGGATATTCTGTGGATGTTTTTACAGTACAGTGGACTGTGTAGTGATGGTGAATGTCGGCAGTGTGTGTATTGTTAATATGTACTATGGTCTGTGTACAGACTGTGGTAGATGTCATTGTTCTTGCTCCCCTTCTATCTGATGTTACATGCTGCCCCTCTGTATGGTACCATTTTACATAACATGTGTGTAGGGCCATACACACACATGTCTCATACCACAGACAGCCATCAGACCAGACTGTGTAGCAGCCCAGTATATGTAGGGTCATTCTGTGAGTGGCACATATGAGGATGGTGTAGGACAGATAGTCCATATACTGTGCTATTATGCTAGCGTACCATATTTGGCTGTGGCTGTGTTCATATTGGTTGTGGTTATGCACTGTCACACAGGTGTATCCTACCCTGTGCTGTGACATGGCTGTTGAGCCTGCTATATATGCAGGTACTGTTCCATGATAACCTTAGGATTTCTATCAGTAGCCAATGGCACACATGCTATGAGCAGACATCCCCTTGCACTACTACATTGGGACTATAGGGGCTGGGGTAGGGCTACACTTCATGTCCAGGACATATGGTGGGACGATATGGACATGTACTTATCCAGATAGCCATATATATGTCTGAGTACACATGTGTAGTACTTCCAATTAACAATGTCATGGCAACCACCCAGTACGGATCCTTACATCATGTGGGCATATTCCCTGTACATTCCCTGTGTGATGGACATCCTTCCTGCGTGTGAGCATCAATGTTACAAACAGCAGGTAGCAATACCTCTTACAGGAGAACCTGCACACTCAGGGCAGCTACATATATGTAGCAGGATCAGGACATACAGACAGACTGTGAGTAGAGTGGTGTAATGCTTTGCATAGTACTGGTGTTACAGGGTGTGTGTGTGTGTACATACTAGTTTACCTTCGACTGCAGTCTGTCTGCATAGCTCACTACTTTGGTCCTATCCTCTAGCTAGATAAAGGTGTGCCTATCATGTGTTGTCTATCCACCACATAGGTCCTGTGTCAGATATTACACTGGCAGTGTGTGTGTTGCATGCTAGCAGCACATGGCTATATCCATTTGTGTCCCTGATGTCTTATTCCTGCATAAGGGTATGTTGCAACACATCCTGTGACGCCACCATGTCCCAGGGTGTGTAACTGCAATATTGTGGGTATGGCCCTGTGTTCCTGCCTTTGACCTCCACATATATGGCAGCCTTTGTCCTGCTGTGATACTGTTAAAGGTTGTTAGGTAATGGCCTGTCATTAACTACTGCTAGCATTCCTACTATCATCCAAGTCATAGCGTGGACACCCACAACATTTGTTGGTCAGGGATCATACATGTGACAGATACATTGACATTACCACAAGTAATGAATCTCCCCCTAGGGCTTGACTACAGGGTGTAATTGGAGGCTGCTGAAGTACACCTGATATTGTTGACTGTTATGTATCGTGCAGGCAAATCCTTTGTCTACTGTTGTATGAATTGAAGGGCTTAGCCTGGACACTATAGTATGTTATATATCCACACTGTCTGCATCTACTGTTTTGTGTGGGCCTTGCATCCATCACTGGTTATATGCATCAACATCCATGTGCTGTCAGTAATGGCATACATTATTATATGGTACACAAATAAAGGTTGTCTGTGTATACATACCTGTGTGTCGTGTCATGTCCTTTGAATTGTGAGTGGGTATATGTGTATTGTAAGTATCCCCTTTGTGGGGCTGGTTGCTACACCACACATGTCACAGGTACCAGTTACAGGGCACGTGGCTGGGGATATACATTGCACCTAGTACATCCACACTATTCTACATATGTATGGCTACTGATAGCCTTTGTCTGTGTATATTTGTATGTACCCATATATCCCATATATCTTATATATATATATATATATATATATATATATATATATATATATATATATATCTATAGATATAGATACCTGCACATGATTGTCAATGTATGGATGTGTGTGCGTATCTGTACCATTGTAATGTGTAGCCAATCAACATAGTACATTCCCTGCGGTACAATGGCGTATTTGCATGATATGTTACAGACATTGATCTGACATGTACAGGTGACATGGATTACTGTTGGAGCATTGTAGTTGTGTTGTGGTGGGTTCTGCTGTCAAGTACTGCATGTGCTGGATATTGGATTGCACAGCATATCCGTTAGAGCTGGGGGGGTTTACATAGCAGTAATTATGCCATCACCCCCATTAACTGTGCTCATGGTCTGTTATGTAGTACGGAGTGGGCCAGGAGTCCGTTCCCATGTGGAAATCATATACACGTCTATCTGTGTATATATATATATATATATATATATATATATATATATGTATATATATATATATATATATATATATATATATATATATATATATGTATATATATATATATATATATATATATATATATATATATATATGTATATATATATATATATGGGTCTGCTGATTTACATCGAAAATACACTTCTTCGAAATAAAGCAGTAGACCCTACACTTCAGCGAAAGTCCACTTAAATGAAAGTGCACTTTCGCTGAAGTCTAGCTCCCCAGGCTACCCAAAAAAAAAAACACTAAAACATGTTTTTGCAGTGGGGCAAGCCCCCTGCACTCCCACACCCCCACTACTTAAATATACCAACTCTGAGATCGCACTACAGTGGGGAAAAGGGAATATTGTACCAAAAACCAATGAAGAGATGCAAGAGTGAACTAACGATACCAATAAACACTCAGTAGAAACACTGAGACCAAACATAGAGATGAATATTGCATTAGAAATTGTTGAATAAAGATGATAAACAAAAGTGCGTTTTCGAATACCTTCTTCAGATACAGACACAATACCAAATACCATACATTATATAAATTTGGTATTGTGTCTGTATCTGAAGAAGGTATTCGAAAACGCACTTTTGTTTATCACAAGCGTTATTAAATCTACGTTTTTTCATCTTTATGGTTACAACTATTTATTTCATTGGACTATTGTTTGCAATTACTGAGTATTCCAGGGTCTCGTACCCTTATTTGTTCTCCAGAGTGAACCTTGAGTGTTGAAAAGGGAATATTCCCATTCCGCACTGTAGTGTGACTGCCGAAGTCAATGTTCGAAGTTTCACTACTTCAAACAAGTGGACTCAGTGAAGTGGGGTTCGAAGTAGTGAAACTTCGAACATATTGACGGATCCCATATATATATATATATATATATATATATATTTGCATAAGTATATATGTTAAACCCCCATATATAGAGGGATAGATCTGGATATTGATATAGCTCTAGCTATGTTCATATATCCATATATATATATATATATATATATATATAATCTGTTTTATGTATTATGTATATATATATATATATATATATATATATATATATATATATATATATATATATATATATATATATATATGGATATATACACTGATCATATTAATCTATCTATATACGATTGCTGTTATATGGTTATTTGTGAGTCATACATGCACATATATATATATATATATACCTATAGCTGTCTATCTCTCTACATTTACAGATGTGTAGCTGTCCATATGTCCATGCATGTTCGGCCTATATGTGTGGCATGTACCTCATTCTCTTGGCAATTGACATGGATGACCTTAGGACTGAGGTCAGTCATTCGTGCTGACACGTACGTGTTTCAGAAGTATCATCTCCATTAATATATGTGTTCTACTACATATAACTGTGTAACTTGCAACATTTAAGTGTGTCAAAGCTAGATATGACAGATATCCCTATATGTATCCACATTATGGCACACTATGTCTGGGATTCATGCATTAAGAGGTTGTGTGGTGTGTTATTACTACATTTCCTGTGCTGTTGACTGATTGTGCTGGATGATATGTATGTGAAATGAGTGGTTATGTACATCTGCCATGGTTTAATGGTAAATCACATAGTGTATGATGTGCAGCGTCCTGGGTGTGGTCCTTCCAGAGGTTATATAATTTGTTTCAGGGCAGAACACTGGCTGTCTGATGCAGAGTGAGTTAGGGACATTTGAGCAGTTGTACACAGGTTTGCACAGAGCTAAGCAATGCTAACTTCTGGTTGCATTTACTTACACTCAGCTAGCATCTACTTAGTTCAATATATGTAGGCAATGCTTACCCCTGCGCAAATACGTGCACACACACCTACAACAGCTTATCCATGCATACTACTGCTGTTATGCGCTTACACATGCTTACTAGTGCCTTAGTCTTTATGACACTTCACATGTGAATTTAAGGCAATACTCCTGTGCAAATATAAATGTTACTTAGTAGTTTATACAGCACAATGATTTTAACATACGGATATCACATGGAAAATAGGATGTGCTGCAGTGGGACTCCAGCCGGGAATGCTTGCGCGTTAGGTGGATGCTCTGGCCACTACACTATTGCTGTTATACTTCATTGCATATGTCTACGATAATGACATACCCATGTTTCCTTCCCCCAGTCCCTGAGCTCCACGTACACAGCATCCATCCATTCCCCAGTTGCTAGCCCTGCCATACCACACCTCCACACATTTCGCTCTCTGCACGTCTCGGTACACCTCCACTATACTGTCCCCACTTAAGCGTCTGCAGGCACTTCATCCGTTTAGTCCACGTACATACCAGCCTTCCCTTGATCCTTCTCCGATAATTTTGGTGACATCGATGTGACCCACAACTGTTGGTTCATCCTGTCAGGGATGGACCTGTTGTTGTGTCATGAGTAGACCTAGCTGGTCTACAGTGTTTCTCCCACTGGTAGCATCCTGCCAGGGTATTGTGTAGCAGTGGTTTGCTCACACACCTGGCCAGCCTCATCTCCTGGTTCCATGGAACCAATGCCCCAGGTGTGACATACTGCACATGAAGCACATTCACATGCCCCCATGGCATGCACCGTATATCATTATTCCCTTTGGTATTATGCAGGACTACTGTTCTCAGAGTATGATTGGACAGGCACTGTTTTGTGCTGCACTTAGACTGCTCATAATACTGTGGTTGAGTAATGGACGCATGTTCTGGTATTAATCTACACACCTGTATACATTTCTTATATTGTTGGATGCTTGTGCTGGATGATATGTTTGTGATCACAGCAGCTGAATGTGTATCTGCCATGGCTTAGTGGAACTCACATTGACTATAGTGTGCAGGGTCGGGGGTTTGCAACCTGACAGTGCAGATTATTTTGTTAATGGCCACAACAACAGCTGTTGGCTACAGAGTGACGAAGGCACTATAGAACATTTGTAGGTGGGTATGCACTGGTTTGTGTGAAGCACAGCATTACTGACCTCTGGTTGCAGCATCTTGAACTGAGTTAGCCCCTACATTGCTTCACCTGCTTGCTCCCGCGTACACATGCTCAATGTCGTGCATTTTGTTCACATCTGTCAACTGGGACAATCGGACTGTATGCTTGTCCATTGTCAGCGGTGGCCTGGGGTGTAGAGCTCCACATTGACCCCAGCTACTTATTCCAATTAATACCAGGGTGTTCACATTCATAGAGGGTAACAGACATAACATAGTTACATCCCCCTTTCATCATGCTTAGTTTACGTTAAAATGTCGGTATTATCCATGCTTAGGTCAGGTTTACATGTCAGGTATGACTGTTGACAAAGGTGAGGTTGGATTCCTGTTTTACAGGTCTGGATAGGTTACATGCAAGTGTTTGAGGTAGGTGTAGTTATTCCATACCTGTGCGGTACAGTAGAGGGGAATAGCTAAGGAGTTGGTAGGTAGGTAATGGGGGTGGCATTGTAACTGTATAGTAGCCTGTAGGTATAATTTGATGGGGGAGCAATAGGGAAGGTTTGTCGGATATTGGGATTTGTATGCGAGGCAGGACAAGAAGTGTCAGTATTACTAGTTGATGTAGTGGTATAGAGTGTGAGGTGGGGGGGGGGGTTTCGCAAGGTGGTGACCCTGTGCTGTTCCAGGTGTGCTTGTGGTTTTCCTTCATGTGTTAGTTACATGTGTCCTGTGGGGCAGCTGTGATACTACATGTAGATTGAGGTTCCAGATACTGGTAATATAGTGGAGGAAGAGGGTGTCACCTACATATAACCGTAGACATTAATAGAAATGGAACAAAGGCTGATAGGTAACTGATGTGCATGGGACTCAAAGGGAGGTGTTAGTAGGGGAATTTTCCAGGGATGTGCTGGATGGCTGCAGGGGAAGGTCCACAGCTGGCCATGTCTACAACAACAGCTGTGCATATGCACTGCATTTGATATTTGCATTGGACACTCACACCCCTGGATGGTGGTGAGGACTACAATAATACCTTGTGATGCCTATTACATCGGCTTACATGCCTACAGTGGGCTGTTGTGACCATATATTCGTAGGTGTTGTGTAGTGGGTTATGCAACAACACATATGGTTATACCATACTTTGCTATGTAAACTGGACTGTGCTGCGGTGGGACCCATATCGGGAATGGCTGCCCATTAGGTGAAAGCATGCCTGTCGACTGTACAGAATCAACAGCTTGTCCAGAGTTTGCTTCATAATATTGGTGTGTTCCTCTTACAGTCTGCACCTGTCTGGCATATACCTGGGAACTAACATCATTAAATACAGACAAGTATTGGGTTTAAGACTCCACATCCTTCAGATAAGTCATGCTAATGCATAACCTATTATTCTATCAGCTTTCTAAGGTTGTAAGTGGAATATTTGCTTTCTGTCCCTATTTGTCCCCCAATGGTTTAGGTTATGTCCAATGGATTTACTCTTAGAGGTTGAGAGGTATGGGCGGAAGCTCTGCCCAATTCCCAATATTACTTACATCCCCAGGGCAGTCCGAATACAACTGCACCAGCCAACCCCTGCATGCCTAGGCCCATAATTGCATAACCATAGTTGCCCCACCTACCAATCCTCTACAGCACTCATCCTTACTGTGGGTGCAGGTGGGGGTCTAACAACACCACTACACACTGCCCACTCTCCACGTGTCAGGACCCATGTCATACGTTGTCTCGACCCATGGGTCATCAGGCTTGCTCAACCTACTGGTCAGTGTAAGTTCACAGCCTGGTTGGATAAATCGTTACAGGGACTGACTCCGATGATCATTAAATGTTGGGGTGTCCCACAAGGGATATTGATGTCTTTGTTTCAAGATTAGACTTGGCAGGTCTCTCCCACTGGTAGTATCCTGCCTGTGGTCTGGGAAGCAGTGGTGTGTTTATTTGTATAGTGTGTTTGTATGTTTCACCTGTCTAGATGGGGGGTTGATGCTACGTATTACACGTTTGTTGATTGGACCCCTCACCCCCATTGGCACAGCCTGTGAACATATGTAATCCTTAACTGGTGTATCATATCTATCTATATATCTATCTATATATATATATATATATATATATATATATATATATATATATATATAGATATATAGATATATATATATATATATATATATATACATATATAGATCTATATATATATATATATATATATATATATATATATATATATATATATATCTGCTATATACTACTATTGAATAAATTATTTTCTAGTCTGGAGGAGCTTTTCTCCCTGGGTCTCTGCTGTAAATGACCCAAAAGCTCAGCCAGACTTACCCGGTTAACAGATGTAATTTAAATACCTAATTCAATTAATATTCTAGCTATATATATGTGTATGTTTACACATACATATATACATATATTTCTACATATCTATATACACACACACACACACACACACACACACACACACACACACACACACACACACACACACACACACACACACATATATATAATCCGTATGTATATGTATATATAAATATATATATATATATATATATATATATATATATATATATATATATATATATATATATATATATATATATATATATATATATATATATATATATATATATATATATATATATATATGTCTAATGACATATGGATGTATGGGTGTCTGCATATGTCTATATCTATATGTGGGTATTTAATTATATTCTGTCTCTGTTTGTACACATTTGTATTACGGAGAGGGGGAGGTTTCACTCCATGTAGGTATGGGTATATATATATACACACACACACACACACACACACACACACACACACACACACACACACACACACCTCTACAGTTGTATATCTGGTTATTCTGTTCTTTGCCATGTACAATAGACTATGCTGCAGTGGGACTTGTATCGGGAGTGGCTGTCCACGCGGGTCTCTCCTACTTGTAGTATCCTGCCTGTAGTCCGAGAAGCAGTGGTGTGTTTACTTTTATTGTGTGTCTGTATGTTTCACCGGTCTAGCTGGGGGGAGGAGGGTTGATGTTACGTGTTACACATTTGTTGATTGGACCCCTCAACCCCATTTGCACAGTCTGTGAACATATGTAATACATAACTGCTGTATCATATCCTAGCTATATACATGTGTTTATTTACACACACACACACACACACACACACACACACACACACACATACATATATATATATATATATATATATATATATATATATATATATATATATATATATAGCTCTACATTACTATATACATATATATCTGTATATTAT